>NW_026887012.1:0-8322 GCF_032173495.1 Musca vetustissima
TAGGGAAGTTTTCAACCCAATGGGAATCCCAAATATAAAATAAAAATTTCGGAGGTAACGTTATATATCGGGGCTACCCTATATATAACGCTACCCCATGTATAACTTAGTAGGAAGGATTGCTAACCCCAAAGAACTTTAAATATCAAATTGCAGTCGATTCGATTGAAGGACTTGGCCACAACGCCGAATATTTACTTATATGGAGGCTGTACAAAAACATGGACCGATAAATCTGTTTCAATACCAAACATCCTAAGAGTTGTAACAATGGCTGTATCGTAGTATAGTAAATATTGCGAGCTATATTGACCCGAACCCAAAACCTCGCACCGGTATACTATGAAGCCAATGGCATATATTCGAGGCAACAAATCACTGGAAGCAACTAGACCTATCTAATGTCGTTCGGATGTTTATATGTATACATATTTATATTCAGATGTAGATATAGGCCGGTCGTCGAAAATGTCGATAAAATCGGAGAAATTATCGAAGTGAACCGTCATGTTAGCAGTCATAACATCGCCCAGGAGCTAAAAATCGACCATAAAACTGTTTTAAACTATTTACACAAAGCTGGATTAAAAAAGCTTGATATTTGGGAGCCACGGTTGGTAACAGGAGATGAGAAATGGATCACATACGATAACCCTGTTCGAAAACGATCATTATCATAGAGCGGTGAAGCACCTCAAACAGTGGCCAAACCAGGACTAACGGGCAGAAACGTTCTAATATGTATTTGGTGGGGCTGGAAGGATTATTTATTATGAGTTGCTTCCATATGGATATGGCTGTCAACAACTGGACCGTTCGAAGATAGTAATTGACCAGAAACGGCCAGAATTGGTCAACAGAAGAGGTGTCGTCTTCTACAAGGACAACGCCAGGCCAAACATATCTTAGAAAGTGTTAATGCATTCGCCATATAGTCCGGACTTGTCACCAAGATTTTTCTTGCATTGCAAAATGTGTTTAATGATAAAAAATTGGTATCTATGGAGGATTGTTAAAATCGACTACTCGAGTTTTTTGCAAATTAAGAGCAGGACTTCTATGACAGGTATTATGATGTTACATTTAAAATGGAAACAAAACGGTGCATATTTCCCCAAATCGGACATTCCGAAGTATGTTAAATAAAGTCCTATAGTTCATATAAATATAGTGGATTTATTTTTCCCCAACCTAATATATGATTTCGAAAATTGACTTGCCCCAGAATCCTGTCATTGGGCATATAGTCCACTGAACATTCAAATGGTCAGAAACTCTATATGTAGGCAAATGGCTTGCAGTTTTCTGCTAGTAGGATCTTAAAAAAGTATGTACCAAATTACAGACAAGAATGTTGTTGAAAATTAGGATAGGCACTTTAACATAGCAACAATTAAGAGGGACTTCTGTATGTATTTACAAATATTGCCCTATATTAAGAAGAATTTACTATAATTGGAAGAAGAATTTTCTTTAACTAGAACTTGAAATAGCAAATTACAGGCTTTTCGGGTTTAAAATTGTATTTTTATATGGGATCCATATTTAAAGATGGGGCTATAATGTTCCAACACATGCATGCCACTCTCCTAAGCCGCGAAATACCAAAGTAAACAAAATACCAAGCCTCAGAACACCGAAAATTGTGTGGGATACTTATATGGGGGCTATGTCAATACATAGACCCATAGTGATCATTATCTGCGCAGATGTAAGACAGGCTCCAACACTGCGAAATGCCAAAGTGAAGCCTTTTCGGTTGGAAAATGCCGCTGAATCCCCAAATTACCGAAAATCACAAATTAGAGAAGCCAGAGAATCCGAAAACTAAGTGGGACCTTCAAATGGGGGTTATGTCAAAACATGGACCTAAACACCGAAATGCTAAATTATAGCCTTTTTGCTTGGAACATTCCGCTGAAACCCTCAAAATACCGAAAAATGGGCTTAAATTTTATATAGGGACTATATTAAGACCATCAAGACTTTATATAGGGGCTATATCGAATTCATGCATCCCATGAAGCCCAGGAGCAATATGTTCTAAATTTCAAAGCTCTTGCTTCATCGTGATTTCAACAGATGGAAACATAGACAAACGGACATTTCTTAGTCGACATAGAATCTTATTCTGATCAATAATTTTTGCTCATTTGTTTCAAGGCCGGCATAAATAAAATATTGTGATTTTTAAATTATGATGCAAAATAACATGCTATATCTGCATGTTGTGTAAAAAATTCAGATGAGTACTTCTTACACCTTCTGATTGCGAAGCTGTAGACGCTCCTCTGTTCTGGTGTGTGTCAAATGAAAACTTATAACGCATTTTCTGCAAAATCGATTTTTTGTTATTTATACCGGTCTTACAGCAAATAAGCGATCCAGACTTTATACGAAATTACAAGTAAGGGTATGACAAAGCGAAAATAGAAAGTTGAAAATAATGGCTATTTTTTAATTAGACCTCGTATATATTAATGCCCATAAAATTAACCAAAATAATCTGCTGTTTAAGTTTTCTATATACAACAAAAACATCTCCTATGTGGTTTTTAGTCAGAATATCTTCATCATCATCTGTATCAAACGTTTTGCCCTATTGCATGAACAGGAAAAACAATACCGAATAAAAAAATGCTCATAAAACATTAAGTGCATTAGAAGACATTGAGAAAAATACACACAAAATAAGAAAACCTTCACGTATCCAATCTAAAAAGCATCCATGCTCACACACTTACACTTAAATATAGAAAAATATAAACGTAGTTTATAAACTAAAATTATTAGTTTACTTAAATGTAATGATGTTGTCAAATAAATGTTGCTCACTTTCTCATCTGAAATTGCTTCATACATATTCGCCAGCTATATGGTAGAATCATGTTATGCGATTTCTATATACGGTAGTTGGGGGCATTAGTCCCAACAAACGTTACTCTATGTCATCTATGAAAATGTAATCTAATCATATTTTTTCGGCAGGGTTATCGTGTGATAGTCATTGTCATCTTTAGCAATGTAAGATCGTCTTCCTAATATTATATTCTGAGGGCATAGTGGAAGAGAAAAAATTCTGTGCGAAAATATGGCATGTCATGTATGGCAAACGTGCAACATACCGTGTAAATGTTGTTAAGCCTCTTCATCTGCCGCTTGTGGTCTTTACTTGATTTTTGGGTGTTTGCCATGCCACAATGGAGACAACGGTTAATATGATGTTGAAGGTGGTGGTGGTGTCGTACACCATCATCACTACCACCAGAAATGGAATGAAGACATAAAAAGTCGAAATTTATTTGAATCGCTGGGGGTATGAAATGTTAGACAAATATTATTAAGTTTTTTATTCTGCCTTAGTGATTGTGCTGTTTTTTGTTAGTTCACATATATTGTATGTGCCACATCCTACTGTGACATTCTTTTCCTTATTTTTTATCATGCTAACTAACTAACAAACATAAGAGGATTCATTTCTTATGGCACACAAAGGTTTATGGTGATGGAAGTATAACACCGAGAGAGAGAGTGGATAGTTTACCGAGTAAAGTGGGTCATGATTTATGATGATGATGACGACGATGACAATGACAAGGGTTCTGTATTTCTTTTTCTTTATTGGTTAGAAGAATTAGAAATTTTCTTCTTATAAATGAAGTACAAAAAAAGAACAACATTGTTTACACTGATGTAAAAAGGGCAATATAATAACATGCCAAGGGAATATGCTGGCATTTTTTATCGTACCCCTTGCAAAACGTGGTGAGCTGATTAATACTTTTTGATCGGCTCAATTTTTATTAGAAAATATATGAAAAAACCCTCAATCTACTTAATATTTAATACTTCAATAGTTCCTATCACAAAAAATATCTCAATATTTACATTTTTGGGAGGGGACATATATAGAAAATCATCTAGAGTTATACATAGGAAATTTCCAAAGTTCTTCTAAATATAAAATCCCTTCAAACGGAGTGATGTTGTATTGTGTATTACTCATAAACAAGGTTTTTTAGACGGAAATCTCAGGCAAGCATGTAGTCTTATTATAAAGGCTATTTTTTATAGAATATTTGTATAGACCTTCTATAAGAGCGAATATTGAACTAGCTCTATAAAAAAATATTTAAAAAAAGAAAACATTAAATAAATATCGAGCCAAACAAAAATGCTAACGAATATAATAATTAAATGTTAAAAAAAAAACTAATCATATTGAAGACAAAATTAATATAAAAATGTACGCCTGTAGAAATCTTAATTTTTCAAACATCTATTCCTATGGGAAAATTAAAAAAATAAAAACAAATATGTTCAAGAAGTATACGCCTATGGATATTTTGGAATAAATATTGATAATTTTTAATAGTGAGATTTTCTTCTCAATGGGAATCTAAAATATTAAATTATAGCCAATTTGGTTGAAAGACGTGCCTAAGCTCCTATTAAGAAGACCAAATACCAAGTTACAGCTGATTAAGTTGAAAAATGTGCCCAACCACCGTCTGATGTAATGAGAAGAAAGTTCTCATGTCGGCAGTTCGGTATATTCTTCCACTGCGTAGCATTACATTTCAAAATCACACTGAATTTACATGGCTAACCACTGACCGGGTTCCTTGCCAGCTCTTGAAGTACTGTTGGTCAGCGACTAGAGGACCTTCTTTCTACTTCCCAGCTTATCGCAAATAGCAGTTCCTGTCGTGGACGCCGTGAAAAGGCTTGAGGTAGTTAGTGGTCCGAATCGGCTCTCCATTGAACATTTTCTGTTCGAACCCTTTTTAAAATTATGAGCCTATGGCAAAGGTATTCCCGACGATACCACCAAAACAGGTACTGCATCGACAACATTTTATTGTGCCGACGGACGAATATGATCTTAGTCTACTCGTAAAAAAGGTTCACTGGTGTCATGAGAACCGTCTATATATTGTTAAAAGAGGTAAGGAAGGTCTTCTTGTCAGAGCCCCAAGTGAAGTCGGCCAATACTATCGGCCTGCGTATCACATGCATTCCCAAATCACACTGGCGCCATGTAGCTCTCCACTGACTGACTTATTGCTTTAAAAGAGATCAACAAAGTCCCCTTATCAGCAAGTGCTGTCGGCCAGCGACTTAAGGACCTTGTTCGCTCTAGAACGTTACACCCAATACATTGTGGGGATCGGAATCTGCTCTCCATCGGCCAATATGTTCACCTGGAGCTTCATTTCAAATTTTGTTGCGGATATTTCCATATTTCTCAGAAAATTCTGGTGGTTTGGCCGGGTTATTGGGCATACATCGATTTTTTGATAGAATTTGTATGCGAAAGTTGTATGTGGTTACGGCCGTGGTAAATAATCCTTTACATTGTTCGAACATTCATCGGCGAGTCTGCAACAAGTTATCCAGCTTATCGTTCTCCTCTGGCGATAAAAATATTCCAATATTTATGTCGTGTGAGTGATTCCATCCTGATCTTAAAATGAATACGGTCCAAGATACTACTTTTTTTATCCAACATAGTTAAAGAAAATCTGTCCACAGTACAATGGCTTCGACTCGAGTTGGCAGTACCGTTGCCTCTATGCGAGTCGAATTGTCAATATAAGAAATGCCCTTTGTCACCTTTAGACATCTGTGATCAACAAATTTCACTGACCGAGTAAATGTAGTTGGCACACGCCATTCATTCATATCATTATACAGAGCTATCGATATATGTGAGTAATTCCGATTAAAGATTTCTAAATTTTCGTTTTGATTCTTTGGAATCAGAAATATCTTCGGTGGCTTCTCATGGTAATAATGTTGGTTGATCTGCGTCGTTTTATAAGTATAAGTTATCTGTCGGAATGACGTGAAATTATTCTTAATCACTGGTACCATTTTGTACCACGTTTCCTTACAAAAGTCTCGACTAAGTGAAGTAGTCGGTAAAAGTAGACCAGTTTTTTAAGCATCTCAAGTGTTATCTGATGAAAATATACAATTCCATTTTAACATAAACGTTTTCAAAACGTTTCAACGTTTCACTATGTGCTGTGTTGTTTACAGGAACTTGTAAAATCAAATTGCCAAAAAATGGAATAAATTCTTAAAAGTGTTCGTGTGACAATTTTTCTCAACTTTCGACGTGGACTATCGCGACAAGAGTGGACCGATGAATTGAACTGACGAAGATTGTTTTTGGCCGTGCGAGAACCCATAATGCACATTCGCCTTGTGATATACCGTGAGCATTTTTTTGCCAGCATACATTTGATATTGCTTGAACACCTGACCCTAATAAAGGTTTGTTCTTGTTGGCTCACATTATTTAACTATCACTCACGAACTTCTGTCCATATATTCTTTATTGATTTGTTGTGCCATAACCTAGATGAAACAAAACCTAAACTATAATTTATTTTACATTTTGAAGCAAATTACTGACCTACAAAATTATAATTTAGCAAAGGTTATTTTTATAAGAAAATGCATTATATTTCCTACCATATACTCTTTGCCCCACACACACATCCATTTCTTTATATCTATAACTTAACGCACACACACATGAAAAATAAAACAAAAATAACCACATTAAGTACTTCATCTCATTATGTACAATGTGATGTCTTTACAGACGAACTTCACATATTTTACAACACCCCCTACAAACTCATACATGTGTCGTCGACAATCTATGGGTGTATATGTGTGTTTGATGTTTCCTAGTGTATGTGAATGAGTTATAATGAAAATCTTTTATGGTACTCTGAATATGAATGCGTATGATGTATTCCTACCAAGATATATATGTATGTTAGTCCTAGCCTTTTCTTCTTGGTATACCCGAAGATACGTATACAGAAGACATCGAACCGAAGACTACATCATCATCAACATACTCGTAGTACAAGTTATCTATACAAAACACAAGATATCCGCTGATGTTCTTAGGGCAATGAAACATCATCAGTAAGAGTAATGTTATTATGCAATACTTGAGAATAACCTATGTGGGAGGGAGAATGTGTGAGAAGGAGGTGGCGAAGAAAATGTGTATATAATATATGAGAAAAGGAGGAAAGAGATATTTGAAGTAAGAAAAAAACACCAGAATGTCAAAATAAGTACACTTATATATAAATGTGTGTGGCTGTTTGTTGATATACAAGTGTGTGTTGAGGGGATACCACCAAACAATCAAAGAAATATAACGAAAGGACATGCAAACAAATAAATTTAAAAGAGGCCAGAGTGAGTCAATGAGCTTCCTACACCCACAAAAAGTACAAAAAAGTAAAAATTCAAGACAAGAAAACAAAAGAGTTACTAAAAAAGACCAGAAGGTTTTCTTACAGATGACAATAGAGTCTTTTTATAGAAGACCAGAAGAGTCGAAGGCCGAAAGTTTTTATTATAGAAGACCAAAAAGTATTCCCATAGAAGACCAGAAGGTCTTCGTATAGAAGACCAGAACTTCTTCTAATATAAGACCAGATGTTCTATATACAGAAACCAGAAGGTCTTCTAATAGAATACAAGAAAGTCTTCCTACAGAAATTAGAAGGTCTTCATATAGAAGACCGAAGGTCATCTTATAGAATACCAGAAGGTCTTATTATAAAAGACCAGAAAGGCTTCTTATAGAAGTCCCGAAGGGCTTCTTATAGAAGACCCGAAGGTCTTCTTATGGAAGACCAGAAGGTCTTCTTATAGAAGACCAGAAGGACTTCTTATAAAAGACCAGAAGTGCTTCTTATAGAAGACCAGAAGGTCTTTTAGAAGGCCAGAAGGTCTTCTTTTAAAAGTCCAGAATGTCTTCTTTCAGAAGGCCAGAATGTCTTCTTTTAGAAGGCCAGGAGGTCTTCTTTTAGAAGGCCAGGAGGCCTTCTTTTAGAAGGCCAGGAGGTCTTCTTTTAGATGGCCAGAAGGCCTTCGTATAGAAGGCCAGAAGGTCTTCGTATAGACGGCCAGAATGTCTTCTTATAGAAGACCAGGAGGTCTTCTTTTAGAAGACCAGGAGGTCTTCTTTTAGAAGACCAGGAGGTCTTCTTTTAGAAGACCAGGAGGTCTTCTTTTAGAAGACCAGGAGGTCTTATTTTAGAAGATCAGAAGGTCTTCTTTTACAAGACCAGAAGGTTTCTTTTACAAGACCAGAAGGTCTTCTTATAGAAGACCATAAGTCTTCTTATAGAAGACCACGAAGTCTTCTTATAGAAGACCACGAAGTCTTCTTATAGAAGACCAGGAGGTCTTCTTATAGAGGACCACGAGGTCTTCTTATAGAAGACCACGAGGTCTTCTTATAGAAGACCAAAGGTTTTCTTATAGAAGACCAGAGGG
>NW_026887013.1:0-83643 GCF_032173495.1 Musca vetustissima
AATACCGAAAATCGGTAGATATCATATGGGTGCTAGGCCTAAATGCGAACCGATATATTTCATTCTCGAACCTGACGTTTTAGTTTTTTATCTCGATATCCTTCGAAGGTACAATGATTGCAACAGATGGCTAAATTGTCTTAGATGTCAATACTTTCGGGTACAGAATCTCCCCTTCAATGGTGAAATACGGCTATATAGATATAAACCCCAAACGCGGAAGATATCTGATAACTATTTTAATATAAAAAGGGTTTTTAATGGGGACCCGTAAAAGGGGCGAATATTAATAATTTTTGGGAGGGAGATTTGTTACCATATACGACTACAAAAAACAAAATTGCAGCCAATTCGGCCTAAAAATACGCCAAAACAAAACCCCTCAAATAGTGAAAATTGGGGTACCGTTATAGGATGTTACCAGAAAAAGTGGACCTATATTTATAATTTTTAGTGAAAAATTTGGTTCCCTTCACCACACTGTGGTACAGGGTATTATGTCTTTGTGCATATGTTTGTAACAGGCAAAAGGAAACAAAATACCAAAATCCTAAAAAAGTTGACTTATATCTATAATGTTTATTGAAAGGATTTGCTATTCAATTAGAACTCAAAGTAATAATTCGAATTCGAATATTTGGTGGTACCCTTATATGGGACTATACCATTATCGAACTTGATCTGAACGCATACAAAAGACAAATCTATGCAAAATTTTGGCTATTTATCTCAATTTCGTGAGGTAATCAAAAAAGGCATGGCAAAATATTCCATTTTTAACACATTAAAAAGCATTCGGATTAGGATTTTTCGAAAATCTTGCAGTTTAGGTATATGATGTATTTGGTAATACTAATGATATAATTTTTTTTATTATAAATATTATTTTTGTATAATGTCATATATAGTTTCGTCAGATTTTATGTAAATGGTGCACCAAAGTCCCTATATATCCTTCCATTTGCAGGAAATTTGGCATAACGTACTGAATTGAGCCTAGAGTGATGTCTACCAAGTTTTGAAAAAATCGGTCCTGATTTAGATAAAGCTCCCATATATAGTTTCCTGATTTCATGTAAATGATGCACCAACGTCCCTATATATCCTTCGATTTGCACGAAATTTGGCATAACGTACTGAATTGAGCCTAGAGTGATGTCTGCCTGGTTTCGTGAATATCGGCCTAGATTTAGATATAGCTCCCTTTTATTATAGATTGATTTTAAGTAATTGACGCACCAAGGAACCAATAGGAACAAAACGTTCTGAAGTTAGTATAACCTAACCTGTGACAAGTTTGTTTGAAATCGCTTAATATTTGGATAAAGCTTCCATATATATTTTCGCATATATAATTTATCATAACTGCTCATGTTATAGATTGACATCAAATTTTGCACAACTTACAAAATTTGCAATTATTTTCATAGAAGATATAGCCCAACGGATGACCTATTTATATTTGTTTGAAGTCGATCTACATACTTTTGTCCCATTGTAACAAACGAATGACATGTTTATGGATAGATCTAGGTGTTATGGTAGATCTAAATGTGAATCTACATTTAGATAAATATCACATATTTTATTTCATCCAATTTCATGTTAATAGTCCTGTTTAATATACCCATAGTGGTGAAGGGTATCAAATCACAGCACTTTAAACTGGTTTATTATAAATATTATTTTTGTATAATGTCAGGAATATACAACTCTTTGAAGGGGTCTTTTCATTCCCCTCCTTTCAAAAATTTTTGAAAACTCTTTTAAAAATCTTATAAATATAAAAACTCATTTTAGGGATAAACCCGATCTTATTCCCAGTTTGCACAATTTTTTCTTACTAGATGTCGTTTTAGAAAAGTGGCCTAAGGGACAAAAATATTTTCCATTAAATTTTAGTAGATGTCACTGAAAATGAGCAATCGGTATATATATATTTTATATAACGAATATACAGACGTCAATTTAGGACAAAAACAAAAAATATTTGCATATATTCTCTGAAGAATTAAAATGCTCTATATCAAATTTCAAACACTACGCGTCCTTTTCGGTATGTTCAAGGTAATAGTCCAACTTGATTGTGTGTATTTTGGTAATACGTTTTCTCTTAGACCGCAATATTTAACACACCTCTGAAAGAATTACCTAACTACAGAAACTTGGACCTACCAAAAAAGACGCGCGATGATTGAAATGATGTCTGAAATTAAAAATAAATAAATTTCGAATGGTGTAATATTTATTTCACGAAAATCCATCTATCAAATTTAAAAATCGATTCTTGTCTTTGCCCTCACCCCGCACCTTTCCAAAATTCTACAATAAATTTATGAATCACGTGGACGTCAATAATGCAGATGCCTTCGTTAATGTTGATGTTTGTTAAAATAATTACATGTAATAAAATAAAAATCATTTAGTGTAATAAAAATACACAAATAATTAAATGTAAACAATTCTAAAATAGCAATTTTTTTGTTTGTTTGCTATATATTTTTCGGACATATGTAAACATTTGCATATAATAGTTGGATCGTGAAATTATAAATTTGAAATATTTATAATTGAGAAACATTGATATGGCCAAATGAACAATGTAATGGTCGATGTGATTAATAGCATAACGAATGGTAAGAAGTGCATCCGACCAAGAATAAGACGCTTGGCTCTGGCAGCAGTGAATCGAACGTTGCAATATTTTAATATATCTAGAGAATCGGGGAAGAGAGCAACATTTAAACATTTGAAAATATTTTCTTTTGTATTTCAAACATTGTTTATGCCATACTATAATAATTTTCAATTTAAAATTCAATAATTTTAAAATATAGAAAACGAATATATATATTTTTGTTTAAGTTTGAACGTTTCTGCAATATTTCGCATCACTCATCACGGTGTGTGTGTGTGTGTGTGTGCGAAGGCTCTCCCTTGTTAATTGGCTCACGCCACTTCATTCTGCAGCCCAAAAGGCAAATCGATGTGGTTTCAGTGTGAAAAAAACTAGGGAGGGTAGTATTTGCAGAAGAAAATACGTGGGCAGACATATTTACGTATGTCTGTGTATAAAACAAAAAAGAGAAACACGTTTCAAAACAAAAATATATATACATACATATACGTATGTATAGGAATATACACAATCAAAACAAAGATCGATGTATTACTCAATTTTAAAGATTGGAAAATGGAAAACCCTAGGGTATTAGTTTATGTGATTTATACAAATATTTATATAACCAATATCACTGTGTGAATCATCAACATTATTTTATTGTAGACCTGATCATCTTTTAAATGAGATGAAGTGATTTATAAACGATGGAAGGTTAAGCTGGTGCTTAAATTCCTTTAGTGTATTGTAATTTTGAGTTCCGTGAAGATCTTTGACACGTTTTCAACCGGATTATCTATAGTTGGATATTTCGGTTTCTCATGGAAACAAACAAATGAAACATCGAAAAATGCGTAATTATTGCAAGAGCTCCATTCGGTTTATACGAAAACCGCATTAGCATCAACTGATTTCAACGAATACGCGAACTATATGATTTTATTTGTTGATAATTTTCATATACTGTAACTGTATAATGGTACGACTTCAACAAACCGAAAAATACGCGAGAAAAAGATGTTTGAAATTCTCAAAATATCTCATGGTGGGGCTACCGTTATATGCGGCTATAATGAAACGGAGATCAATATTGATATTTTTGGTAGTGAGATTTGGCAGCCAATGAGAATATAATATACAACACCACAGTCAATTCGGTTGATATTCAAATTCGGTTTCTCAAAATACTAACTTGGGTCAATATTAATAATTTCTAGTGCGGAGATGTGGTGGTACCGTTACGAGAACTCAAAATATCAAATTACAGCCAATTTGATTATACAACGTGTCAAAAACCCCCACATTGCGGGCCTACAACAATTAGAATACTTAGGGGCACCGTTATATGGGGCTGACTCGAAACTTGGGTCAATCTTAATAAATTTTGGTACTGGTATATGTTATTCAATTGGAACCCAAAATATAAAATTACAGCCAACTGGGTTGGAAAACCTGTCCAAAATCCCTAAAAGCACAGAGTATTGGAGAGTACCGTTATGTGGGGGCAATCCTGAAGCATGCGTCAATATTAATAATTTTTGGTACGGAGATATGCTATACAATGCGAACCCAAAATACCAAATTACAGCCAGTTCGATTGGAAAAAGTGTCCAAAATACCGTATATTTGGGAGTACCTTCGTATAGGGGCTACCTTGAAACTTAGGTCAGTGTTAATAATTTTTGGTACGAATATGTGTTATTAAATGAGAACCCAATATACCAAATAATAGCCTTCATATGGTGGCTATCCTGAAACATAAATAAAATAGTTTTAAATGAAAAGAAAAATAATTTGCAAAATTTGGTTGTGGCTGTTTTGTTGTTGTTTTTGGTGATTAAAGAAAAGTCCTTATATTTGATGGCGGGCATGATAACTCCTCACTGGAACATCGGAATCCGGAAATTCCAAGGGTGTTAGAAAGAGATCATGCCAGGCTCTCGTATGAACTAGGATTATTGACTTCGCTCAAAAATTTACAAAACGGTAGACCTTTAAAAAATGTTTTTGGAAATTCGGATATTTTTTTACCATAAACTATGTTAAAAAATAAGGAAGTTCTTTATCGATTGGTGTTATCATAGTTCATACGAGAGCTATACACTCCCAGAGAAACGTGTAAAAATTTGGAACCGATTGAATTATTAGTTTTTGAGTTATCGTGCCCGCCATTAGTAAAATCACTTCTTCGAGAAAAATGCTTTTATAGTTTTAGAATCACTCTTGCCCTCAATTGATGCTGACACAATAAATCGGCTATATCTTAAAGAGTTTTTGAGATTTTCACTTAAATTAGTGTAGTTTCGAAAAACTAAACTAAAAAAATTCCCAATTTGCATAAAATGGATAGAAACCAATTCCAATATATTTCGTCATTGGACCAAATAAACGAGCTGTGCGACCTGTACTTGGTTTACAATTTTAATTATATCAACAGACGACAGACATGCATATATGGACTCAGCTTACTTGTGAGTGAGTTTTTGACCAAAAACAACCCCGTTGTCATGCCTCAAGCACAATATTCATCGGACTTGAACCACGCTGTTTTTTCTCTCCAAAACAAAAGACACCAATGAAAGGAAAGCCTTTTGGTGCGATTAATGAGATAAGGAGTACTTTGAAGTAGGGCCGCCTGTTTCTTCGGTAGAATTGGTCTTATGGCGACTTTTTGCGTGCAGTCTTCGGGGAAATTCGAAAACCGAACTGGATAAGACGAATTAAACTAACATCCTTTTGGCGAGGAATTTATGGGTACTTCGACGTACAGCCTTAAAACGCAGCCTGAACTAAATTGAAATGGCAACCGTAATTAAACTCTTCGATATACAAAATATATAAATTTAGATACACCCTATATAACTTCAATGAATCTTGTTCTAAATATTCCGGAAAGAAAATATTTTTAATTTATTCAAATCATACTGACGTCTTTCAGTATATAATCGATGTAACATGGAACACTTTCTTCTGCATATGAATATTTTATCATAAGCTAAAACGTTCATATATACATATAAATATAATTAAGAAAATAGCCACTTGAAGCCTATTAATCATTTCTAATAATCCAATACCTAAATGGATGCACGTGCGTACATCTTTTTGTTATAAACAATTAATTTTTTTTTTGAAAAGCAAAATGTTTTTCTATTTGTGGGTGTGTACTAGATTTTATTTTGGTTATTTTTTCGTGTTAGCAAAAGCATTTCAAACTTAAAATTAAAATCATAGAATAAAATTAAATGTTATTTTTGTTGTTGATAGATTGTTCAAACGCCATACCTTAAGCTTTTTGTTGTAGACGTCATCCCAATTCAAATCTTTAAACCATCGATGCCTTTTAACGTCATCAGCCCCATTCTGCAAAGATAGAAAACATGGCAAATACAATCGGTTATACATATATGTATATATTTAAATCAATAAAGTAAATAAATAAATAGAAAAACATTGAACGTAAATGGAAAAGAAAACATAATTTAGAAGCCGCAATCATCATTAATTATCATTCGGACAAGTCTAAGTATCTATATACGTATGAATGAAATTCATCTACACATCTAAGGATAACTTTTTTTCTTTCAGTTTTGAGAATGTTATTATACAAATTGTTTATCTGTCATTCTGTCAAAGTGAGAAAGATAATGGCTCAAATATTTAAAAAAATATTATGCACTGAACTTTTGCATAATATTTTTTACAACTTATGATATAACTAGCAAGTGAAGCTGTATGGTCGGTCGGTTTACACAATGTTATACCCTAGAGGGCAACCTCTGAACTATATATTTTTGCTGATTTAAATATGTAGACCTCTGTAAAATATAGTTGATATCAAAATGTCCACTTTTATACACTGTCACACTACGTATATGAAGTTCGAATATCCGGAGGGAACATAAGAGTAAATATATGTTTACGGAATAAAAATGTTGATAATTGACCTACTAAATGTTGTCCATATAATCCCTAAAATATTAACCGATGATTTCAAAAAATAAATTCAATATACAGTGACAATTAAAATTTACAAAAAATTACATTCGAAAAAATAGCAATCCATTTAAGAGTTTTGAAACATATATATAAAATAAATAAAATTCGATTTATGTACTGAAAACTTAATCATTCGCTTGATTTAAATTAGAAAATCATGCAAAAATTAGACTTAAATTAAATTTTATTTCTTTAAGACGTGTACTCTGCACTTCAACACATTTGCGAATACTTTTACTTAATTTCACCTAATAATTTAATGAATTAAGCCTCTTTCACATCGAACAGAGTACTTGCCTTCCGATAGAATTATTTACATTATTAAAATAAAAGCTCGATAGATGTGTCAAAGTTTACTCACTTTGATTCTGTTCAATCCAGAAGCAACTGTCGTCGCAGTTTTAAATTTTTTCTAAGAAAAATATGAAGTTCAAATTATTTGTCTAATGTGATTTAAAAAAACAAACAGAATGAATGAAAAGGATTCTGAAACGTTTGGATTGTTTTTATTGACAGCTGGTGGTATATTTACACTTTCAGTTTTAACTTCAGGTATTAATATACATGACGGATCAGAAAAGAAAATTTTATAGTCGGATGGTGTCAACCATTTGATACTCTATCCATTGGACCTCCAAATACTGACCTATCATTCAGAAAAAAGGAATGCTTATGCCTACAACAGCTCTGATGTTTAGTGTAAAACATTATATCATAATTGAAGGGAAATATAAACATATTTTATCCTTTGTTTATATGGGAAAATGAAAAACCAAATAATAGGTTGGAGAACTGGACTAGGAACACCAACGTACGGAAAATTAATCGGGGGCCTTTGCATGTAAACCGATAATGGGGTGATGGCCTTATAACTTGGACCGGTATTAATTTTTTATGGGAAAAGCTGATACTCCGTAATTAGCAATCAAAACCCACCCCAGAGATTGTCATTTCTCTTCCCAATGTGACCAAAATATTAGATTGGAGCTAATTCGGTTTAAAAACGTGCCAAAAATAACGAAAAAGGGGTCCAATATTGATAAGTGACCCAATAGGAAGATGCGCTACCCAATGGGCATTCAAAGGGCCTAATTACATCAAAATTGAAAAAGTGCCCAAACTCCATAAAATACTGAATAATGGGAGTAACTCTCTATGGAGGCTTCCCCGAAACATGAACTAATATTGATAACTTCCGGTAGGGAGATTTTCTACCCCTAGATGGAGACTATCCTAAAAGATGAACCACTATTGATCATTTTCGGTAACAAGATTTGCTACCCAATGAGAACTCAACATATTAAATTTCAATTGCAGTAGTAACAATGTATGTGCAAAATTTCAATTCTCTATCTTAAGGGGACCGCCCCCCATTCTCGGGGTCAAAAATTTTTTTGATTTAATTCGAATCTACACTAATTCAAGAATGTCCCTGGCGGGCACGATAACTCAAAAACTAACAACCCAATCGATTCTAAATTCTTACACGTTTCTCTGTGAGTCTATAGCTATTGTATGAACTAGGATAAAGCCAATCGGCAAAGATCTTCCTTATTATTTAACTTGGTTTTTGGTCAAAAATCGGCGATTTTCCAAAAATATTTTTTCAAAGGTCCGCCATTTTGTTAATTTTAGAGCGAAGTCAATAATCCTAGTTCATACGAGAGCCAGACATGTACTCTAACACCGTTGGAATTTCCGGATTTCGATGTTCCAGTGAGGAGTTATCATGCCCGCCATCAAAAATAAGGACTTCTCTTTAATTACAAAAAACAACAACAAAACAATTACAAAATTTTTTTTTGTAAATTATTTTCCTTCTCTTTTAAATCTTCAAATATATATGTGCAAAGTTACAAACCTTAACAAGCATTGGTATTGATTTACCAGCACATTGAAAATCTTGAAAAATTAAAATCGTGAGAAGGGGGGGGGGGGGTTCCCTTAAATATTCTCTATCGGACAGACGGACATGCATAAATCGACATTGAATTTTATTTTAATCGGTAGACAATCTGCTTTGAAAGGACTTACTCCATTGTAAGATTTTGGGAAGTTCTGAGCGTCAATACTCTTAACCAACTCTACACTGGTGATACAAAATTCGCGTATGTATTTTCCAAATTATTTCGATATATGTACATGTTTAATACAATATATAAAACAAGTGTTGATACGAACAATAAACCCAACTGAATGTTTAACATTGTATGCTTATGATTGTTCTAACGATGTAGGACATGTAAGTAAAAAGAAGAATGGAGATAAGACACAAAATCAGAAGAAAAAAAAAACAGAAGAAAAAAACCAAAAATTAAAATAGACAAATTAAAACGACCAGAGTTTCTGTGCCATAGAAACCTGCCATAAAACAAACAACACTCCAAAGAATGCACTATGCAAACTATTCATATAATATACTATTTTTTCTATGTACAAACAAACACGCGATTCCTGTAATTTAATTATTTTATTGTATCGCAGGCCAAAACTTTACGTTGCTGTAATAATTGTACATATTTTACCATATCACATTTATTTAATAAATGTTCAGGGTTTCAAAGGTTTTTTTATATTATTACTAAACTCCAACTTATTCAGGAGTATTAAAATTTACACTTTGATAAAAAGTACCTATTTCCGCATAATTTATATTTTTGTTTCTATATTTCAGATTTCTAATATAAATTTCTGTTTTTGTGCTTGCATTAAGAATAAATTTAAAACAGCATTGCGGTCAGCTAAACATTTCAACAACACCTTTTGTTGGTATTTGCCTGATTTTGTTATGACTGTAAAACAATATTTTTTCTTGTTTTAATTGGCAAATAACAATTTAATACGTTAGTCTAATTATTACTGATAAGCTTTCAATTTGAAAAATAATAACAGAAAATTGATTTAATTGGAATTGTAGAGAGGTCATATTTTATATTTAAAAATATATTAGATAATGTAGTTTCAATTTTCCACATCGCAGTTTCAATTATTTCATTTTTGTAATATTTCAGTATTATTGTTTATAATATTTCGACCGGCCACTGTCTACAATTAATTTCAAATTTTATAAATCATATGAAAATGTTCACAAAATGTTGTAAAATAAAAACTATATACATATATTTTGTGTACATTAGATGTTGCACACGTTTTCCTGGCATGTTACAATCGTTGTGATTTTGTGCTTCATGGCCTTTGATGGCGGTCGCAAGCAAATATGTGCCAGCGCCGCTTACATATTATCAAAAAAAAAAAAAAAAATAGCCTGAAATTATATTAGAACATCTATTTTTGGTCTACTGCAATAAACACAATAATTAATTATAGAAATGATTTGTTAAATCGATGCATTTAACATCTTCATGTGTAGGCTGACATATGGAAGCAGGTTTGAACTTTTGTATAAGGTGTTCAAAATAATATATGGGTGATACAGATAGACATGTAAAATGATGTAAGTAGACAAATTGTTATGTCAATATCTAAGAAGGTGTTAAGTTCGGCCAGGGCGAACTTTTTATACCCTTCAACATAGGGACAGCGATATTTATTTGAAATGAAGTTTTCAGCCGCTCTTGGGGTTTTTCGTTATTGCAATGAATATTATTGGAAAGTGTAGCTAAAACATCAGAAGAGAAAACATGGATATATATATATATATGAAGATACACCACAATGTGGACTTAAACCTACCTTTATTTTTTCAAATGTTGTAACCCACTGGCACATTATCTTTTGATTAACATTTCACCTTTTCAAAATATCGAAGCGCTTCCAAATGTAAGTTCAATCGTTTGATTAAAACAAAAAACAGTACTATTATTATTTGAAAATCCCCTTCAAAGATTGTCGGATCCGCATTTGCTTTCGCAAATGAATGTTATTAATGTACATCGGATAATGAGAAATATTACATATTTATGGTAAATATTTCAGACGAATCCGACACTTCTGTATAACCTGGAAGTTTTTCGTACAAGGAAAAATGATGAAAACATACGAATATCGTTTTCTTGTCTTTGAGGACTCAATCTAAAATTATATGAGCGCCATTTATGTAATATATTTGGATATAACAAATCTAGTCTTGTGATAGTTTGCAGTTTGTGATAGTTTAGTTTGAAAATTGGGAAGAAAAATAACCTGCAATAGCCACAAACAAATATATAAAGCCTTTTGTTCATGAACCTAGAGTTAACTGTGAAATGCTTCTCACGTCATAACTCAAAACTTGACCTATGACGAATTTGCCCGTCTGAGGTCTTTATATGTTCACCAAGGTCTTTCTTCGCCATAATGACTTGTCCACCCCAGACCATGAGCTTATTTTTGTGTTACAGTATAATAGAGGAATCTGGATAATTTATGTAGGGAAATTTATTACCCAAAAACCCTAAAATATCAAATTACAACCAATTCGGTTGAAATATGTGTCCCAATTATCGAAAATTGGAAATTCTCAGCCTAATTAGAATTTTAATGTAGAGTCGTTCAAATACATATACAATATTTTTTGGTTAATTGCACATCAAAATTTGCACAATTTTTTGTTCAATTAACCGAGAAACCAATTATCCGATACCCGCTTAATTGAACTGCTTGTTCAATTATAGAAATCACACCTTCGCTTTCTCGCGGTTTTTCCTTAGCAATAAACATATGTTTTCAATTAGTATAGATGTACCCTACTGTTATTCATTAATGATGTCAAATATGTACGTAAAACGAATAAGGAAAGTAATAAAGTCGGACTGGGCTTACTATATGATAACCTTCAACACCTTGGTGTGTTCTACATACATATCCTAATAGACGACGTTCTTCGAAGGAACATCGACATGGATATTATGTGAACCGACTAACATTATATGTCATTCTACAACCTATGCTAAATTTCAAATTGGGAGTTTGATGCTCCATTTACATAAAATCGGTAAATGGGAGCTATAACCAAATTTGAACCTATTTTTCCCAATATCAATAGGGTTCGTCTTTGGACCGAATATAAGAGGAATATAAGAGGAAATTTATTTTTGATGACACGAATTTTGAACCAATTAAACGGGAAAATCTATTAACAGGGATTAATTTTCCGAGGAAATTTATATGTGTTTTCGTATGCAATATGTTTTGCCCCATCATGAGGTTCAATTAAGCATGGAAATCAATTAACCGTAGGGTCAATTAACCGAAAATTACTGTATCACATATCATTCTAAACTCAGTTCAGTACGCTAAATCGAAATACATATAGGCACTTTGGAACACCATTTACATTAAATCGAATATATGGAAGCTATATCTAAATCTGAACCGATTTTCACCAATTTCAATAGGGTTCGTCCTTCGGCCAAATAAATGTGCTCTACCAAATGTCATCCAAATCGGATTATAAATGCGATCTGTGCTTTGTTTACAACTTAACAATAACAGACGGATGGACATTCATAAATCGATTGCAAATGTGATTCTATGCATATTCTCAAAAGGAACTATGCGTCTATCTCGTTTCCTTTTGCCTGTTACAAACGTATGCACATAGAAATAATACCCTGTACAACAGTGTGGTGAAGGGTATAAAAAATGTCTGTGCAAAACTTAAACTTTGTAACTAGATTTCTTCGGTAGTTTATTGTTTACAGCGACGACGCACATTCGTATATCGTCTTACGCATTTTCTATTAATGCTTCATGTAATTTATTTAAAAATCATAATCTGTCGATGTATACAAAAATAAAATGTTCAACCTTCATCAACAATAATTCCCTTATCATTGAAAGAAAAACAATCATGCAGACGATTTAACTTAATGTGTAAATATGTTGTATGTAAGTTGTAAAAAACAACGAAACATAATTACAAAAGCAACTAAAATT
This sequence comes from Musca vetustissima, assembly GCF_032173495.1. Taxonomy (NCBI): domain Eukaryota; kingdom Metazoa; phylum Arthropoda; class Insecta; order Diptera; family Muscidae; genus Musca; species Musca vetustissima. The sequence continues at coordinate 12,497 of NW_026887013.1, forward strand.
TTGTTTATACTGACCTTCATGTTGCCCAAGCGTTTTGTTCGATCATTTGTTAACAGTTTCTTAACTAAGTCTTTGGCTGAGGGATCTATGTGACGTGGCCATTCAATTTTGCCGCCCAATATCTTTTCATAGATACCAAATGGATTTTCATCATAGAATGGCGGATAGCCAACCAGCATTTCATAAATCAAAATGCCTAAATGCGAACATAAAATTGAAATAAATAAGAAAATAAATCTACAATTATTTCACACACACCACTGATACGTACCCAATGCCCACCAATCGACGGCTTTATTGTGTCCCTTGGATTGTATAATTTCAGGTGCCAAATATTCGGGTGTGCCGCACAATGTCCAGGTTCGATCCCTCAACTTTTTGGCAAAGCCAAAATCTGTGATCTTCAAATGGCCATCACGATTAATGAGTAAATTTTCTGGCTTTAAATCTCTGTACACAATTTGCAATGAATGTAAATATTCTAAGGCCAATACGATTTCGGCGGCATAAAAGTTTGCTAAATATTTCAGAAAGTGAGAAGGAGAAGAAGAAAACAAAATAGAACATGCCATTAGGGTTTTATTGCTAACAGCAGATGACGTAAATGCTAATGCACTCTTAACCAAGTGATAATTGATAACTTACATGTGGATCTATTAAATTTACCGGCATTTCTTAAATATGTGAATAATTCACCACCACAGACATATTCGAAAATCATATACAGACAACAATCGTCTTTAGTGGACCATTCTCTAAAAAAAGAAAAACAAATAATTAAATATCTATGCATGATTCAAAATATTAAACGTGAATTAAAACGATCGATCAATTGGAAATTTTTTAATCAGGCCTATATATAAGGAGTGGATTTTGAAGGGCATTCATAAGGCGTGGATTTTTAAAAGAATATTTTTAAGGACAAATACAAGGCGTGGATGTTTAAAAAAATATTTTTTAAGGACAAATAAAAGCCGTGGACTTTTAAAAGAATATTTTTAAGGACAAATACAAGGCGTGGATTTTTAAAAGAATATTTTTAAGGACCTATTTAATGCGTGAATTTTTAAAAGAATATTTTTAAGGACATACATAATGTTTGGATTTTTAAAAGAATATTTTTAAGGACATACATAATGTTTGGATTTTTAAAAGAATATTTTTAAGGGCCTATATAAGGCGTGAATTTTTAAAAAAATATTTTTAAGGACATACATAAGGTTTGGATTTTTAAAATAATATTTTTAAGGACATACATAAGGTTTGGATTTTTAAAAGAATATTTTTAAGAAAATACATAAAACTTGGATTTTTTAAAAAATGGTTTTAAGGACATGGAAATATGCATAAATGATTTTTGGTAATAAATATCAGTTATATTAAAATTTTGACAATATTCTCAATATATAAATTTTAAAAAATGTGTTAATTTTTTCAAAATACTTACAAACTTATAACAAAAGGATGTCTAATTTCCCGCAATATGTTACGTTCATTTTTCACATGTTCAATCTGTTTCAAGCGTATAACATCGGCCATGGCCAACAATTTCATGGCACAGTACTTTCCAGATATTCGATCACGACACAGACATACCCGACCAAATGTTCCGGTACCTAAAAATAGATAAAATGGAAAACAAAAGCCATTAGAAAGAAATTCATTTTGCTAAGAGTGGGTAGAAATCGGAGATAAATGCTAACGTTAATTGAAATGTGGTGAAATATTGTGGTCAATACATACAAATTGCCATACACTTTATGTACATCAACATAGCGAATTATATGAAAAACAACAACAACAAAATGATCAACGAATTAACAATTAAAATGACCACAACAATAAATCGGTCAAGTATGGAGATTTTTTTGTTTGTCTTTTTTATTTGTGGTAAAAATGTGGTTTTATTTCTTAAAAAATATAAGAATATGTGCGTATATATGTATGATTAGGAATTGAACAATTTTTATAGAGATTTATAGGTGTGGTGACAGGAAAATTTGAAAATATTCCAGACACATTCGAAATGAGACAACATAACCAAGGATATACCAGAAGGAGGAGACCAATGAGTCCCATCTTCAAACTTGATCTAGGCTTGGTAAAGATATTACGATGTTCAGGGTTTGGATCAAATTTGGCATTTCATTCACTTGATATTGGATTTAAAAGATTTAAAGATTTAGACTCTTTATGGGTAGGTACTGGAAGGAGTTGATCGATAAACCCCATCTTTTGTTATTATTACATTATAAAATTAATTAATTCATATTTTACTAAATAATAAAAATAATGAATATGTCGTTGAGAGGTTTTTTTTCCAAAGTATAAATAATTAAGACGATTTCCGAATAGTCTAAAAATCGAAAACTTTAGGTATTGTCCAAAATCGAAGCAAAAAAAAAAACAACAACAGTGAGCGGAGCAGTATTGTTGGAGCCTGGGCATTATTTCGAGATGTCTGGTCCCCCTTGACCGATTATAGGTAATCAGCTCCACCTTATAACCCTGGCATATTTTCCAAATATTGTTTTCGCGAGGTGAATATTTGCGCCATAAAAAAATTTGGTCACTTTAGGTTTTGGTTGATTTGACCCTCGGAATATTGACCGTTTTATGAATTTACAGATCTCTTCCACCATATAAATTATGTGATGTTCTGCACATAGGTAATAGTATCCAGAACGACTAGAAAATCTGACAAAAGCTTTCGATTCATTGCACCCCTAAAAACCATCTTAACATCACCGAACATTATAGGCGTCGTCCGTGGCCATTACCGCAACTTCATGTAAAATTTCAGAAAGCGATCAGCGCGACATTTCCGCCCTCTAGTGGGGTAATAGTAATACTAAACAATATCATAACACATAGACACCTTTAAATATTTACGTATAACTCCCACATCCGAGTACATACAAAATGCAAAATGAATGCAAATTTTGTCATTTTCACACAAAAGTCTTGCTCCATTTGAACTGCTATATATTGACCGATCTTGCTCAAAACAGTCATATTTATTCTTTGTCCAGATTCCCTTCCTGGTGTAAAATTTCTTGGTGTTTGGGTCATAAGAGCGGCCAGAAAAACATACAAAAATAAAGTTTTTGGTCCACTTCTTCCCCTTAATATTATCCGATTATTGCCAAAAACAATAGGGGTATTTTTTGGCCAGAACCAGTCCTACATGCAAAATTTCATAGCGATTGGTCCTTAATTGTAACGTGTTTACAAATAATAATGGACAGACGGTCGCACACACATATCTAGATAGACTCCGCCAGCCGAGATATGACGATCGAGTCTAGGACCAATTTTTCGCGGCGTAGTAAATTCTTGAGGCCACACGAAGCTACGATACCCTGTAGGGTACAGTAGTTGTGTAGGGTATAAAAATAAATTGTGTTGTCGCATTTTTTTATTTTATAACGTTTGCCGAAAAAAGTCGAAAATTGCTTTATAACTGATTTGACAGATGAAAACGACAATCCAACGGAAATATATATGGAAGTTAAATTTAAATCTAAGCCGATTTCAAACTCAACTCAAATCATGCTAGGCTCAATTAGCCACCCCGAGCCAAAATTCGGCTCAATCAGGCTGCTCCATTTAGATCTAATCGGTTGACAATATGTACAAGAGCCATACCTAAATTTGATCATTTGATTGAACTGATTTCAATATAAATTAAAAACGACATCATTTAAGACCTATTTCGCTACTCTGTGCAAATTTCGTCTCGTCTTACATAAAATCAGACCAAAATATATATGGGAGTTATCCAACAAACTTTGGATCTTTGGTACATCATTTACAAACATTGTGACTTGGTTGAATTATTTTGAGTCGGGCAAATCAATATATAAAAACTATATCTAAATCTGAACAGATATTCTTCAATTTCGATAGGGTTCGTTCTTAAGACAAATATAATGAGTTGTGCCAAATTGTGTAGGGAGGTTTCCCATTCCGCAAGATTCCGCTCAATACCGGGCGATAACATTATAAAATCATTATTTTAAGCGGTCATTTAGAAAATCAGAAAATGTCTTCCATCATTTGGCAGAGGATTGACTTCCCAAACATAAATAAATAATTTAATTTTTCAATGCCGAAAGTAATTCATATTCATATAATTTATTCATATTTTTGACAATTCAATTTCATGTATTATTGATCGGAAATTGATATTTCGTTCAACTCTTTTCGTTTCATGCAAATTTTGGATTTCCAATCGATCACGTTCACTAGATATTATCTTTGTAATACCAAAGTATTTTTTTGTATTTCTTTGTAAAATGTTCATTAATTTTCCTTTGTCATGGCTGAGATGAAAATTCAATTCAATTTTCTTGCCATTAACATCAACAACAACTACAAAACAAACAAGAAGATTGATTCGAATCGTATTGTATTTCGCTCGCTTAACCAAATTTTCTCAGCCTTGAATTGCCACCAATTAAATGTGGCAATGCATTTTCGATGATGCTGTTCATGTGTGTGAAGTTTATGAACTTGAACACAATTCCGAAATCGTATTAGCAACGCTTTGTTTCAAATAATAGGTAAAAAGAAGGCAATTAGACTATTTGTTTCTATGCTGTATTTTCCACAATAATTTATGCCCAGATTTAATAATGCTACTTTGCAGGAAATCTGCTTTATGTGAACAATACAAATATATTTATGATTACTTTTCGACATTAATTGCAATTATTATTTAATAGAATATAAATTGAAATATGCTGCTTGTGTGTTTTTCGGATTTTATTCGCTCGCGTAATTGGATTGCCATAAAATATTAAATACAAGTTCTCTACAATGTTGTAATAAATTTTCAATTATTCGTTCGTTCACTTGAGAATTTCTCACGGAACACACAGACCAAAAGTCGACCGGCCGGCCGATCGAACGGTGCAATGTACTTTTTCATAATAATTAGATCATTTACGTAAATAGCCAATAATTCAAAATAATAGGAAATATTCCATAAGGTTCGTTGTTCTATATCATGTGAGGCTGTTCAATATATCGTTGGCTAATTGCAAAAAATATAAATATTTTGTTTGCCACATAGGGTAAAGATAATTTGTTAGTATTTTTCTTTTATTTTCTGTTTTCTGAAATATACTTCAAAAATTTATTTACAAAGTTTTCTTACTATTTTCTATAGAAGAACGAGCAAACAGTTTGTAGGGGACTGTCAAATAATTTTGTTGGATGTGATAAATTAAGAATGAGCGGTGATTAATTATCTTTTAGTTTGTAAAAAGCTATATATATATATATATATTTCAAATAAGAAAAGAAACTGTATTCATAAAAACTATTTTCCCCTTTGAACATGACAAACTTCGAGAATTATTTGTTAATTACGAAGAATTGTAATTCTTTAGTTACAGATTTAGGCTCATATTTAAAACATAACTATTTTCTTTGAATCGAGTGACCCTTTACCAGATGTTTCTATTAGAATATTTGAATAAAATATGCGCACATGTTAATAACTAATTCTTCGCGCAAAAAAATCACAAAATGTCCGGTTTCTTAAGCCTGAAGGTCTAAAAGAATAAATAAAAACAATAAATAATATATATGTACGCTATTTTTGTAAATGTTCTTTTGCAAAATATATTTATTAAAAAAAAACAATACTTTGTATGTATAAGTTAACGGTTGACGTGGATAGCTTTAGCCGGTAAAGCCCTGTCATTCATTCATCCATCAAAATGTGTGCTAAATTAGTGACATGCGAGACATTTGCTTTAATTATTTTAAACAAATGACAAAGGAAATTATTTTGCCAGCATCTATAGCTAAAATTATATTATTAATATATTCATTTGGTAAGTAGTCGATAATTTTTGGAGACATAAAAATGTCGAGGTCATTTATGTGATATTAAGTCCAAAATTTTCATTCACACTTATTTATGGAAATTTTTGAAATTTTAGTGTTGAGAAAATTTGGATAGTGATGGTGGATAGATATGGTGGTACTCATATCCCTTGCTCTTGCTGACAAGGTGAGCCATTTTAGATGTTAGGTTAATTTTCGACAGTTGTTTTAAAATCGTTAGCGTATGTTTTGGCATTTTTGCAAAAAATGTGCCAAACACTATAAAAATAATCAGAAAAATCGTTTCTTAGAGCCGATTTTACACAGCCTTGACTCATATGACGAATTACTTTGAGAAACCTTCCATAAAATTGAGAGAATAAAACAAAATACGCATTAAAGGATCCTACAAAAACTTCATACAATTGTTGGGGTGAGTCAGTCATTACTTTGAAAATGTTTGTTAAATTTTATTAAAAGTACAAACCATATTTTAAGTAAACCCCAAAATTCGGACGAAGGTTAGCTGAACTTTTTAAAAATCGTATCAAAAAGCGATTCAAATTATATTCGCTAAAGATACTGCTCTACACTGTACCCTATACTTATCGAAAGTAAAGAAAACACACTTACACATAAAATTACAAAGTACGGTACAAGTTTATTTCATGAAAATTTAGATTCGGTATTTTGGAGACGTTCCAACCGAACTGGCCGTTATTTGGTATTTTGGGTTCTCATTGAATAACAAATATAAGTTCCAAAATTATTTATATTAACCCAAGTTTCAGGTTAGCCATCATATAACGGTATATCATATAGCACCATATAATGATAATATTAAAATGACTAAATAATTGGTTTGTTTAAGGTGGTTCACTTACATTGTGACTTAAAAATTATGTTGTTAACAAGGACAAACCCTATTGAAATATGAAAAAATCGGTTCAGATTTATATATAGCTTCCATGTGTTTGTCCGTTTCCACAATAGTTCGCCCAAGTCAGAATATACACAATTTGTACACCGATAGAATGAAATGTATAATTTTTTCTCAAAATCGGTTAGATTTGAATTGACCCTACAATGAAGTGTAAGTTTCAATTTATCGGTTCTTATATATATTTTTGTCCGACTTCCAATTTCATGTACGTAGTCACCAAATAACCAATGTTTCTCCGATTGACATGAAATTTTGGACGGAGCGATTTGCTAAAGCATACAGAATGGCGTGCGCCAGGTTTGCTTCAAATCTGTACATATTTACATAGAGTTCTTTACACTTAATTTTGTTCGATTTCATACAAATTGTACTCCAAGGCTCATAAGTGAACCGACGGAAATTACATTTTGCATAGACTTTTGAACTTTCCTTACTGGTTTGTTTTTGTTTTATATGTTAATTTTGAAAGGGTAAAACAGTTTTCACTTTCTAGTGGCTCACATTCAGTGTGCCTACCAGGAAATACTTCATTTTCTGAAACTAGATATTATAGCCATATCAACTAAAAATGTGTCAATGACCATCAAAATATGCAGACATGTATATCCTGTTTTCAATATCAAATATACTTCGATTACTACCTGCGGGCGACATACATATTTACAAAAATTTCCTAAAAAAATCTGATTAATATATATTTTTTTTTAATATATACCTAATATCGAAGTAAATCACAAATTGAATATATTCTATATTGAAATGAATATAATGTATATTATAATCAACCTACATTTATGGGTGAATGAATTCTTAATCTGAATTATTTATTGTTATGACATCAAAGATACGACGTGTCGGCCAAAATATATGCAGCTAAAAGAAAATTCGCAAATTATTTATTGAAAAACCTGATAAAAAAAAATAAACATATATATTTATAGATACACAAGCACATATCCGATAAATAAACGATATTTAATAAATAAAAGTTATCACACAACCACATAGTCATTGAAGAAAAGTTTTTATTTTTCCCACACAGTCAATCGTTGCAGATAAAAAGAGTTTATTCACATGGTATTATATACTCGTACATAGGCATTGTAATAATAATATGCATTGCTCCTATTTAGCAATACTTTGTTGATGGATGGAGTTTAAGTTTTTGTCATGGTGATTTGTCTCGCCGGTCATGAATTTTCCTCCATCAGTTTTCCATCCAACAGTTTTTTTCCATCGTCTGTCTACTACATCTCAAACCCAAACAAACAAACAAAAAACGAAAATCCAAAGTGTGGAAACCAGTAACAAGTCATTTATCCAACCATTAGCCTGTCGCAGACAACTAAACAACGTAAATTTTTTGTCTCTTCTTTTCTTTCACGCATGCGCAATAAGCGACTGGAAAACTTGTTGGCCGGTTCAATGGTTTAATGCCTGAGTGACAATCGACATTACGAGAGTAAATAATTGTTGTGTTTTGTTTCGTTTTTTGTTGCTTCTTGCATCTCGCTGTGGTTTTTGCATAACTTTCTCGAAAGTGTTGTTTAAAGAAATGCTCGTGTAATTATTTGTGTTTAAAGTGTTTTCATGATTATTGTAGTCTTTATAGTTTTTTTTTTAATTTAAAGTTTAAACAATCAATATTTATACATAGTTAAGATGTAAAATTAATATGCATTTACCATTTTATTAATAGTTAGATATTCAATTTTACGATGTGAAATAAAACATGAATTGTTTAAATATGGTTGAGCGAATATAAAAATGAATACATCTTAGAAGGGAACTAAGTTGTTTTCTTGAATTGAACCACCGACAGTTTTAAATATTTCATTAACTAAAAGTTCACTATAATACAAACAGTTAAAGTGCAGGGGTTGTTGTGTCTGGATTTACATGTGCATAGTGGTTACTAATTTTTGTGTGTGTTTTTGTAATCAAATATGTAAGATAAGATAAAATCCATACTCCGAGTGCGATATCTTGTTCCGTAGTTGAAGTGGAACGTTTCCGTTTGTAACTAATCGAAATAATTGGTTTCGATCTTAAACAGAATATACATATTCTTAGAGCAGGATAATTCATCCATATGCGATATCAATCTAATTTGCGATTGCATCGATTTACAAAGCTAACCTATTGTAAAGACTCGACTTTGTTTGTATACCGATTAAGTTTGAAGACGGGATTATACCGGCTCACGTTAGGGATAACATTTCCGATATGTTTTGGATATAGCGCCCCAACGTTAACTTCCGATTATTAGTATTTGGAAAGATTTTTCAACGGAATTGAAAGGAAGGAAATATAGATAACGACTAAACAGCCCCCCAAAAAGCGAAGTGTGAATTGAATTTACTATTCATAAAATATAATTTGGCATACCGAATGTAGGCTTGACTAGAAAATTATTAATACACGTCCATTTTTTGTCATAGCCCCCATAAAAATTACCCACACAATTTTCGGTATTTTGAGGGGTTTGGAGGCATTTCCTACCGGAAGGCTTTGAAGGCATTTTCTCTGCCCAGAAAATGATCCCTAAAAGACTATGCTTTGACATATAAAAGCGCCTTTCCAATTTCGGTGTGTTAACCGCACTTTCCCTCCATTTGACATTTCGGATGCATACATCTGCACAGAAATATTTTTTCTATGGGTGCATGTTTTAATATAGCTCCCTTATAAATGTCACACACAATTCTCGGTATATTGATGATATTAGCCGCATTTTCCAATTTGAAACTGCAGGATCTTGATAAAGGAAATACTTTTTCCCAGAATCGCTAATTTTTTTCTTACGTCAAAGTTCCTAGCTAAGTTATTCAAACATAGTGTCTTTTTCTTACGTCAAAGTTCCTGGCTAAGTTATCCAAACATTGTGTCATGTTCGGCCGGGACGAAGATAGCCGCTTTTTTATTCTGCTTGCAACACCATAAAGTATATATTCCGTCTGTTGAAATCACGATAGAGATCGCAACATTTAAAGCAGAGCTCTGAAATTGTGCACAGGCATTGTAGCTGTAATTTGATATTTTGGGTTCTCATTATATAGCACATCTCCATACCAAAAATTATTTATACTAACTCAAGTTTCAGGGTATCCCCCATAGAACGGTACCCCCAATTATTCTGTATTCTATGGATTTTGGACACGTTTTTCCACCGAATTGGGTGTATAATTAATATTGACCCAAGTTTCAGGGTAGCCCCGATATAACGGTACCCCGCAATAATCGATACTTCGGGTATTTTAGACACGCCTTTCAATCAAATCGGCTTTCATTGTATAACACATTCTTGTACTAAAAATTAATAATATTGACCCAAGTTTCAGGGTAGCCCCAATATAAAGGTACCACTTAATATTCGGTATTTTGGACACGTTTTCCAACCGAATTGACTGTAATTTAGTACTTTTTTGGGATCTCATTGAATAAAATATATCCGTACCAAAAATTACTAATGGTGAACCAAGTTTCAGGGTAGCCCCCATATAACGGAAAATTGTCCGTCCACGTATTTTGATTTACCCCTATTATATCTCCCCTTTACATCACATCGGAATTTTTTGCTACACTTCTCATAATATTTTTTTTTTGCAATTTTGATTAAAAAGAGATTGAAGAGACTATTACACATTATTCAATATCACACAAGGGCGTATCGGCAATGGTAGTTTAACAGTATTGTGTATGGACCCATTAAGTAATATTTTTCATGTTTTATTTCCAAAAAGAATAAATGCAAATGCCATAAGTCAAATTTGTTAATTGAATACATAAATTGTAAAAACAATAAACTAGACGAAAGTAAAAAAATACACCCAGACATCTAAATCTAAAAAATAACGATTTGGGGTTTCTATAAATATTTCGGAAATTCCCCTCTATAATAATTATTTTTGCTTATAAATCATATATTTTATGTTTCTTCTTTCATTTTTTTTTAATCTTCAATATATAACATCGTCTATATATATGTTCCGTATGTTATATATGTATGTACAAAATAAACAAATCAATCAGCTGAAATTTTTATTTGTTTATCGTTTTGAGATTATTTATTTTTAAGAGATTTTATGATTTGAAATCGCATAAGAATGTGGCGGTGGTTGATATACCGCATATTGGTTTTGCAAAATAAAATAAAAATGAAAATGACAGTTAACACCTTTTCAAAATTTTCTAAATTAAAGAATTTTTAAGAATATTTAAAACGTGCAATCATATCTGATTTTATTTATATTCTTTGGACTTTCAGATAATGTTGATGTTTTTTCTTCTTTGTCCGTCCGTCCGTATATATGGCTTGTGTTTATGTCTGCTTCGAATCAATTTGACAATACAATTTGTTTGACAATAAATTTAACAAGAAAATGAGGCCCGAAAATTTCGAAAAAAAATCAGTTTTTGAGGGAGACGAAAGCTAATAAAAATACGTTGTTTTTTATTTTTGTGTGTGAAATGGGGAAGTGCTGACGAAATCATTTATTTTTTCCACTTCATAGTCAACATAAATAATTCACTATGAAAATCTCCTTGTGGTTCCATTAGATATATTTTGTATTATTAGTTGTTTTGTTATAGTTTCGAGATTTTTTAGTTTTATTTTAGTTTGTTTGTCTTATTCTTTGACACTACATCAAACATGCCGAGGATAATATAAACGGCAACATTTGAAAAAAATGCTATAAAAATACATTTATATTAGGCTAATTTCTTTGCTACATTGTATTATATGTCAGGGGTTCCAATTTTTGTGATTTGTGGACAAAATTTCTGTGATATATGGCACCTATATTAAAATCTGGTACGAATTGAATTACATTTGACAGAGGTCTTTCTAGGCCATATAATGCAAAATGTTGGTATTATTTGTAAATTTCATGCTGGAAAGTTTGAAGGTGGTTTCACGTTTATATATAGCCCCCATAAAATGGTGCTCCAATTTGTCGCTTCTTCGGACAGATATTCAACTGAAATACTATTGATTTTATACTTTTGGTTCTGGTGGGGTAGCAAATTTTCACATCATTATCAATTTTTGATATAGCAACGATACACACTAATTCTGATATTTCGAGATTTTAGGAACATTTTGGATCAAAATTATATGAAATTTAGTATTTCTGGTACCCAGTAGGTTACAAAGTATTATTGGGAAACATTGTTAATATAATTTCATTTTGTACACCCCACAAACGGTATTATACATTTTTTTGGCCCCAGGAAATATTGTTCCTAGACCAGCGTAACTAAAAAACAGCAGGGGATCTAGTGTGACCATAGATGGTCCGTCAGAAATAGTTACGTAAATAGTTACGGTATATGGTAATAATATTCGAATAAATGACGTTTTCTACATTTACTACATTTTATATAGGTATATGACGTTTTCGACGTTTACACCTTTTTGACAGTCGAAAACCTAAAAATTCGTCATACGAACTATCCCTGAGTGTGACTATCCGCCCGCCTGTCTATGCATTACAATTTGTAATCGAAATACAAGCCTCAGATGTGTGTCCGCTTGTGGAACTTCTGGAATTATTGTCATATGATAACCGACTTGTTTGCCTGCTATTGAAGAATACGACTTGGATTATATGTGGCCTTATTGGCCGTGTAAATTCTCGTTGTAGCAATATCAACTGGCGAATTGGTCATGCGATTTGACACCATTATGGGGCGACGAAAAATACTGTGTTTATAAAAATTCTCCTGGGAGAAAACTCATGTTATGATCATCCCTTGAGCACCTAAAACCAAAATTCGCCAAGTTATGGCTCAAATACTGCCCAATATGTGTCAAAACGTGGCCGAACATTAACTCAAAAGAATCAATGCTTGTAATAGTTCGCGTGGAGGTCATTTAAAAGGTTTATTGTTTCATACATAAAACTTTGTAAAACAGAAAAATCCCGATAATTCGTAATGTCAAGGGACCGACGGTATTATACGAATTAACGAGGTTTTCGAATTAGCGGGGCGAATTAACGAGGTTTTTATTCAATCGTGAGTATACATACATATTTACGTACGTATATTTGTTATTTTTATTTTTTCAAAACAAATCATCTTAAAATCAAATCATTGTGACCAACAAAAAGTTAATTCTTATTTCACCATGGCACGTATTACTCTTCAAAGACATTGTTTTCCTGAAAGCTGTGCCTTTTCTTAAAGCGATCGACCTATCCTTTGTTGACTTTGAAATTGTGTAAGCCCAATCTAGAGGCAAACGTTTCTCTCATAATCACTCCTCCAATTAGCATATTCGATTGACAGCTTTGCCAAAACCATGCGACAAGTGATTCCTTAAGCTCCATAAATTTACCTATTTTTTGCGAGATGTGGTAGCGACTCGCTACATCAATTTATACACTCATTAATGAGCTTTATGGAAATATATAGTGCCTTGTAGTGCGACCGTTTTGTGACATTTGAAATAAATTCACTGAGCTGCAGAAAAATGTGAATAGCCCGATCGATCAACGTTAAAATAATAAAAGTTACGAAATATCGAGGGGACCGAAATGTATGGGATTTTTACGAATTATCGCGGTTTGTCTAAGGGACCGGCATTTTGTTACGAATAAGCAGGGTTTACGAATTAACGGGGTTACGAATTATCGGGATTTTACTGTACCAGTAAAAATGATGTTGAGTTCGGTACGGCCAAACTTTTTATACCCTCCACCATGAGGATGACAATCAAAATATCTAAAAAATAATAGGGGTTCCTAGGACCTAGGTAAATACCGACAAATACTTTAGAAAAAGATGAAAAGAAAAATATATCTAATGATGGGACTACCGTTTTATGGGGCTATAATAAAACGGAAATCAATATCGATATTTTTGGTAGTGAAATTGGACAGCCAATTTGGATACAAAATACCAAATTAGATCCAATTCGGTCGAAAAACGTATCCAAAATTCTCAAAATACCGACTTGGATCAATATTAATATTTTTTAGTACGAACCCATTATGAGAACCCAAAATACCAAATTGCCGACTTTTGATTAAAAAACGTGTCAAAAATCCCCATATTGGACCACACTTAAACGTGGGTCAATATTAACAATGTATAGTAGGGAAATGTGTTATACAAAGAGAACACAAAATTACAGCCAAGCTGGTTGGAGAACGTGTACTAGCAATGCTCTGCAAAATTTCAGAGCTCTATCTTAAATATTACGACCTCTACCGTGATTTCGGAGTGACAGATAGACGCACATATGTAAATCGATATAGAATTTTATTCTGATTAAGAATCTATACCATATGGGGTCTCCGGTCAATATTTCGAGGTGTTGCAAACGGAATGACAAATTTTATTTAAAAATCATTAACAAATATTTTATATGTGTTTTATTTATATTTACTTTTGAAACCACCTAATCTATAAATCCATATTAAGTATTTAAAATAGATTTTTTTAATATTACCATTACCACCCCAGAGGGTGCAAAACTACCGACATTTTGCACAGACTCACAAATAGAAGTTATGTTTGATATCTTTGGATCGGCCTCATACGAATATATGGCTCCGTTAACTAACATGTTACATCCCATATGTAAATATTCGCGCAATTTTAGTTATGATAAATTTGTATTCATATTTTTTCCTGACATACACAATAATTTATTGTTTAGGTTATTACAGTAATACATATTATAAAATTTCCCTTTCTCAAGGTATGGCATATCATTCTATTTCCAATTTTCGTAAGTAGTATTATAAACAAAAATAACAAGTTCCTTGTTTCAAATATGTTATAACGATAGTCCTCCTTTATATTTTTATCGATTCAAAAGTCATAAAATTTTAAATATCCACCATAATCCCATTTCCTTGCATGATGCTAAATGATGTCAAGGAAAATACCGTTGGCCCAATTTCCACAAAACTTAACCCACATAAAGATAAAAACCACAAAATAAGAATAAAATTGCAATATTTGTCCATCATCGCACCACACTTGTGAAACGATAACAACTCAATATGAATTATATATTTTCACACAACGATTATTTGGCAATTAACAATGCGAAATCCGTTGAAATTCTTTTGGAGTAATAATAAATATTTTTTGGTTGTTTTGCCGTTGTTGTTGCTGTTGTATCAGAAATTTAATGTCGTCAGATTGTCTAGATTGATATGTCTCCCACATGGTTGATAGTCGGTTGGTAGGTATGTAGTTGTTCGTTGTATTAGAATATTTGGCGCTTATACTATAGTATAGCTTTGATGCTGCTACTGCTGCCATTTTTCGATACACGTTCTCAGGCCATATGGCCGAACTGATGGCATGGATGATGATGGTTTATTTTTGTCAGTTTCACAATTATTTTTTTTTATTTTTGAGTGTCTTTTGTGTGTTTGCGTATGACGACGATTTTCACTGATCAATATTTGCAGCAACAGATACAAAAGATAGACCCCTTCCCATACGAATGTACTAGGAACAAAGCGACACATATACTAGATTTTAACGCGCGCACAGACACTCACACCATCAAAGAAATCTTAATGATTGTTGTTCATTTCTGAGAAGCCATATGCCAAATATTAAAATATATTAAATTAAAATTCAAAAACAGAGACGAAAAAAACAGAAACAGAAACCAAAATATTAACTAACGTCTGAAGCATTGGCATATTGCCCATTGCACTGGCTGTCTGGCCGTGTGTTTGTCTTGTTTGGAAGAACTGTTGCCGATCTTTGCCACCGAAATTATACTGTCGTCTAACGGATGTAAAATCGCCGAACATGCTCTGTGTGAGAGAATGGAAATTTATTTATTAAAATAAAAATGACCTAAAAACGCATTTAACAACATCAACATTAATAATAATGAAACGTATTTAAATGAAGAAATAACAAAAAATCAAAATTTGACAAGTGAATTTTGACACATTCGGCCTTTACAGCCGACCGCAAAACGAACGAACACCTCTTCAATTGCCTTTACCATCGATACTTTCATACGTTCGTTCGTCTCCGTCTATTTTTTTACAAAGTATAGTAGCCTGTCACAAGTTTATTTACACGGTCCCGACAATTAAGTGAAATATTTTCGCGGTGTAGGAATCACGTTGCTTCATAATGTGTATAAACAAACAAACGAACATATTTTATGGTCTCTATGAAAATATTGCAAAGACGAAATCTTGGAGGTAAACAAACTATTGATGCGTGTTTTCATTGCATTTATTAAATAAACAGAACAAAGAAAAAAAAAACGAAGCAAACTATTATTGAAAACGATTATTTATCCAAATATTTACAAAACATGTCAATTTAGTTAAATGTAAATAAGTCGGTCAAAGCTCAGCAATGTCCCTGATTATTGTGAAAATGGTAATTGTACAAAAATGTAATTTGGAAATGTTTAAAAATTGTTTACTAGTTTCTTAATGTATTGAAAAATTAATTAAAATGGCATTCAATCATCATGAGAACGAAATCAAAAAATCCATATAACGTACATTTGCCCCAACGTAAATGCAGTAAATGTTTAATTAATACGAAATGTTCCATTCAACTCAGAAACTTCCGTTTCCAAAAGTTTAATGTCATTTCACCTTATACACCTTACATATTTCACGTAATAAAATATAATTTTCCAAGAAAATCACAAAATTAAAAAATCTACAAAAGTCATATATTGAAATTTTTTTGTTGCCGTTAAAAATAAATAAACACCGGAAAAATTTTTATTCAAGTAAATTCCAATTTTTGCAATAAAGAAACAATGATAAGAAATCGATTTCATGAACTTTCCACATTTTGTAGGTCGTAGCTTTGTATGGCCATAGTGGTTATATAAAGGGTTATCCATTTTGTGGGACTGAAATTGGTTATCTGTTAGACCAATTTTTTTTCTTGAAAAATTATCAAAACCTACTACAAAAATTGTAATTCTGCCACACCCACATATCGTCCAACTGACAACTCTCATGTAATTGGACAGTCACCATTACATCCAGAAAAAGTTACTGTTTGGTGTGCTCTTTGGTCCGAAGGTGTCCTTAAACCTTCCTTCTACAAAAATGATTATAAAACGACTGTCACAGTCAATTCGGAGCGTTAGTGATCATAGGATAAACCACTTTTTTGCCTTGCCTTTTCGATTTGGAGAATATGTGGTTTCAACAATACGGTGCCACATGCCACACAACTCGAGCTAATATGACATTGTTGCAAGATACATTTACTGATCACGTAATTTCTCGTCGTGGAAATATCAATTAGCCACCAAGACATTAACATTTTGTGTTTAATGTACCTTAAATTTTCTAATCGGTTCGTTGAAGCTCTGCAGAACATACAGTTATGTTTGTCATTACGTTTTGCAGAGCCCCAGCATACTGATTTGAAAAATAAGTATAGTAATACACAGACCAAATACATATTTTACGAGCGCCTAGAAACCGCATATGACCTATTCGTTGACTATAAGGCCGCATTCGACAGCTCAATCCGCTCAGAAGTGTTGAAGGGCATGTCTGCGATTGACATTCCTACAAAATTAATACGACTATGCAGGAAAACATTCACTGCCACAAGTTCAGAGTCGGAATGGACCTCTCGGAGCTCTTCAAAACTGAACGAGGATTCAGACAAGGTGACAGTTTGTATTTTGACTGTTTAACATCCTATTGGAAAAGGTCATAAGAGATGCAAAGGTGAACATAAATGACGCTCTGTGTACCAATCAGCATACATGTATTACTGGCCTACACCGATGACATCTACATTATGGGTTGAACATTGCGAGCGGTAACATTCACCTTTGAACGAATTGAGATGGCTCAAAGTAGTACTGGCAGTAAATGGTGAGAAGACCAAACAGATGGTATCAACGCCCAAGACGTCGAATAGACTCGGACCAACTGTGGAACTTGAGAATTACAGCTTCGAGGTAGTGAAAGATTTTATATACCTTGGTAACGCCATAAATAAAACGAATGGCATCAGTTTTAAATTCGGAGAAGGATAGTGATGGCCAACCGATGCTACTATGTTCTGAGCAAACAACTCAAAAGCAAGGCCACCTCCCGCCAGACCAAACTCACACTCTACAAGACGCTGATACTACCCGTGATGTTATATGGATCTGAAGCATGGGTACTTACGCAAGCAGATGAGACAGTTCTTAGAGTGTTTAAGAGAAAAATTCTCCAAAAAATTTATGAGCCGATCTGCGTCTACGGTGAATATCGCTGTCGAATTAACCATCAGTTGTAACATCTATTCTCGGACATCGACATAGTCAGTCGTATCGAGCTGCAGCGACTCACAATATGACCTGGTTAGGTCATATTGTGAGGACGATGCCCCTGCTTAAAAGGCATATAAAAGCGAGCCAATGCAGAAGGGCCACGAATTCAATTAAAAGAAGTGGAATACAACATTTCAAAATAAAGCCTTTAAAATTGGAAAAACTGCACACAAGACCGAAGCGTCTGGAAATTTTTCTTAAGCCCGACTTATGGACAAATGTTCAAGCCAAAAACGTACTCATCACCCCTAAAATATTCAACATTAAGTGGGCGTGACCTTCCTATTTTTTCTCAAATTCATTTTTCTATCACACTACCAATTTGGTGAAATGTTTATACCGCTAAAATCGCAATTTCAGTCATAGTGCTTGGAATACCCTATTGTCCGTTCAACTCCTTAAAATGTTTCTATTTAATGTAAAAAATAATTTTCTTTGAAGTTGATGTTTGAATAATAATCTTTATCTTAATTGTAAACTGATTTTGTTTGTTTTATTTCTTCTCAGAATATGCTTGTTTTTTCCCACAGAAAGTTGTTTATGCTCACTTTTAAAATTTATTGGATCTAATTTATATATTCTTGTGGCTGTTTTATAAAATGCAACTGTTTCACGTTTTGTTTTACAAAATGTTACTTTTTCTGTTGGCCATAAATAAAAATGACATGTGTTGCCGTTGATCAATTCATGCAAGATGCGTTTGAATTGGGGTCAACATCTTTCTTAATAAACATTTCAAAATTCTGCATAAATGTTCTTCAGTGTTATACAAAAACCAAAACACAACAACAATAACAAAACATTTGCAATGTGTGCGGATAGGTTTGGCGATTTGTGCGTGGTGAACATTTTTTATTTGCTTTTTATGAATCTCTTCTATGGAACATCAACAACATTTCCCACACAACAATTTTCAACAATGTACCTCCGGCACACCGATTCGGATGTGCGAACGCTGTTTGTGTTCTACGACACTACTAAACAACATTGTTTATTTTTGAGGTGATGAATGTTGGCTTTACTTGTGTTATGTTTGACATTCATTCTGTTTGATACTCGTTCAACCGGGGGACATTCCTTCAGAAGTCAGTCAATCTCTTACAGTACAGTGTCGTAACAACGCAAAAAGAAAACATACATAATAAACAAAATGTTTCCGTCCCCTTTTAGGATTCATTCATTCAGTCGTCAGTCATTCATAACCGATTTCTATGGCCGCCCAACAAGTGTTTCAATTTAAGTTGGTATTGCTTTGGGCGTTCGACACAAGGCCAACATAAATGGGACAACTACAACTACAAAATGACGTATGTACATTCATTTGTTTTACTATTTTGCAAAATGACATCGTCATTCAGGCATTGGACAGGAGTGTCAGCATTAGCCTTGTATTTATGCCAATAATTATTTCAATTTCAATTTTGAGTTTTACCGAAAGATGTCTGTCAATCATGAAATGGAAATATGAAACAAAAGTCATCCGCCGGAAGGGACCTTGTTAACCACAGAGTAAACTTTTCAAATGACTTACGATTTATGACGAACGAACAAACGAAGGAAGAAAATAAAATTGTAAGTGTTGAATGTTGGACTATTCTTACCTAGTATTTCAAAAATATACATACATATATAATAACATAGTGACATTTGAAAGAACACAGCATATACTTCTTAGAATTATATACATTGAATTAAAATAAAACGAAAGCAGAAAGGATAGGACTTCTTATAATATGAAGAATATACAAAAACGTTGACCGATTAAACAAAATTGTGTCTGATCGACTTAGAATTTAACGCCGATCAAGGATAAATACTTTATGAGATCGACGACGAATATGTCCAGTTATTCCGACGACATAATTGTGATTGTACTATATGCGATGGTCTCTACAGTCTTCATATAATGGATTATCCCTACCAAAAATTATTAATATTGAGCCAAGCTTCAGGGTAGCCTCCATATAACGGCACACCAACCAGTATGTGGTACTTTGTAGATTTTTGACACGTTTTTAACCGAATTGGCTGTAATTTGGTATTTTAGGTTCTCATTGTAGAGCACATTATTAAAATTGACCCACTTTGGAAACATTAACAAACAGCTATTGGATACCAGGACATTGCGACTGCGAGGATAATGAAAATACAGAAGAATTAGCTAGACGAGGATCTAAATGTACAGATCTAGCAATCGCTGACACAATCAAACCAACCATTTGTTCTTTGGCGAAAGAGCCAATAAATTTTGGCACAACGAACCTAAGTGCAAGGTGTCAAGATCTGTATGGCCGACACTGTCAGCCAAATGAACAAATTCACTGTTGAACTCGAGGAAAACTGAAATTAGAGTAATGAAGGAAGTTATTACTGGGCACTGCTATATCAGGGTTTTTACCATTAAATGGGACCATAATGTTGCTGATTTCTGTGTCATTGTCCAGTTCTGGCCTACCGACGGCAATGTGGGTGTTAACTTTCCATCGTGTCTAACTATGGAACCTGCTATAACCTATAACATCATCAGAAACCTAAAATGGTTGGGGTAGAGCAACCTGAGCACGTGGTATGTTTTTTTCTAATTTCTATAACCATCGACACATTCTATTACCTACTTTCTTTTTTACATCATTCATTACTTCTTCTCTCTTTCATTCTTCTTGGATGATCACAATGGACCGGAAAGTCTCCGAGTGTTGCAGTCATAATTAGTGTCTGTACATCCCAAAGCCTAACCTAAAACCTTTAATTTTAATTACAATTTGACACCCCATGAGAAGCCAAAATATCAAATTATAGTTAATTCGGTTGAAAAGAGTTTCCAAAGTCTTGAAAATACTGTATGGACCAATATTGATAATATTTAGTAGGCAAATTTTCTACCCAATTAAAATCCAAAATGCCAAACTGGAGCCAATTCTGTTAAAAACCCCTGCCAAAAAATACAGAATGTTGGGGAATACCACTCTATGGATGTTACTTCGAAACATATATCGTGTCGAAATTCCAAAAAAATTACCGAAATTTCGTACCAGGTTATATAGGGGCTACCCTCAAAATTGACAAATATTGATCATTTTTAGTGAAAATATTACATTTTTAAACCCTCCACCACAAGGTGTATTACATGATTAGCAACGGAAGGTTAGCAAATGATATCATCTTCGTATTTTCTTTACGTTCCATGTTTTCTATATGTATTTTGCACACACTTTTCAAAAATGCATTTCAACCTCTCTTTTCAAAAGCATTAGTGTTTACTTGCAATTGTGAATGTTTGACATTTTCCATAAATTTCACCCAACATCGGTTGTAAATACTCGCGAACACACACACACGGCATGTAAGTAAATGGTGGCAAATTACAAATGTTTCTTTAACAAAAACAGAAAAAACAAACAGCATCGTAAAGACACATTACAATAAACGGCTCCTTCCAGCGTTTATGCCATCTGCCATAATAAATTTCATGGTATGAACTCTTTCACCGTAAGAACAACGTTTCGTGTTTATATTCACGTTTTTGTGGCCAACAAGCATACATACGTACGAACAAACGATGCCATAAAGTTGCAACAATGGATATATACATATATACTTTTTGATGAGGAGTACTTGACCTGGATATATGTTGATGCTATTGATGTTGCCACATTTTGATCTCGTATAGTTCTGGTTTGTGTGTATATATGTGTTGGGGATTTAATTGAAAAGCATTTAAAAACGAACATCGACCTTCATTTTATAGCCTTAGGTTTACTTTGTATAAGATTTTAATTATATTTCAGGGTTATAATGGAATCTGTTATTTTATATTGAGCAATTGTTTTTGTGTGCAGAATTTTAATTTATGTTTTTATTGTGGAAGGTTTTTTAATTTTATAATTATTGTATAAAATCACTTCAATTATTTTATATTAATTCGATTAAATATAATATTTGTTCTCCATAATTTAATATAATGCCATACTGCAGCTGGGTTGCTGACATAAGGCACACACATACAATGGAAATTGTATTCTATAGCAGAAAATAAAATGAGAATTTAAAGTTACTTTGTTGGTAGCGTTATATGGGAGCTATACCAAAACCTGGGCCTGTTTTAATATTTTTAGTGGGATGATTTGAAACCCCATGAGAACCCAATATATCAAATTATGTTAATTCGTTTGAAAACGTGTTCAAAACCTCGAAAATCCCATATAATACGGGGTACAAAAATATGCACCAATTGTGATAATATTTACTAGGGAGATTTTCTACCAAATTATAATCCAAATCCCTACCAATATTAATCACCCTTTTACGATAGCTTCCACATAAAAATACCTCCAACATTTCGGTATTTTAGGAAGCTTTGGCACTTGAGTTTATTTCATCCTTATATCAGCTATATTTATATGCACGTAAAATATAATTATCGGCATACTATGTAATAACTTTATAACATTAAACGCTATGATTAATGCTTTCTCTTCCAACGTCAAATATTTAATGTCTCAGCCAACACTCAATTCCCAGGAAAGGAAACTTTAAATGCAATGTCTAAGCCAAAAGCAAATAAAATCCGACATGAAAAATATTTTCGAACGCTAAACGATCGCTAAGCCACTAGAGAGACATTTACAGAAAATAATGTTTAATTGTGGTGGCCAATTGATGTGACACACTATTAATTGCTCTTCACATCGTAATGAATGAATGAAAAGCATATCTTGTGCACTCAACTTGTTTTCCTTTTAAATAGAAAACTTAAAGATATCAACGTTATTTATGTTAAAAAAGATACATACGTACCACAAAGAAGATATAATAAATTAAAGAAACCAACATACAAGTGAAGAAGAAAAAAAGATAAAATAAAAAAGGCTCATGAACTGAAAACTACCCGAATGTATTGGATATCTTTGTGACGATTTAAAATTTTGAAAGGTTTATCAAGATTTATATATATATATTGTTATAAATATATTTATATGAGTACATTTGTCTTAATTCGATATCTTAAACTTAAACTTCTAGAACGACCCATCTTAAAATAATAAATTTGCCGATTATCCATTTGTATATGGCTGTGACTATGAAAACACATTCATTCATTTATATAGCTGACTCAACGTATGCATGTCTGCATTAAATGGTAGATGAAAAACAAAAGCCACAAATTGTATTTTCCTTAATTGAATATAAAACTATCATCACTGACACAATAAACATGGGGTGTCCATGCAAAAACCAAACAAGAAATTCATTTTACCTGACACATAAACAAAAACAAAAAAATCCAAAAAGATATCATCCAACACAACACAAACAATAACATTTGCGCACTCTATACCTCAGCAGGAAAAAATTGCAATAGATTTGTGGTAAATAATAACTTTGGTTTGGTACACTTTGTGCCATTTGTGTTACAGTGAAGATGTGAAATTAACGCACAGTGGAATTTTGAAATTCAGTCATTAAAATGTTGTATTTAAAGAATATTGTTTTTCTTTGTTTTTTTTACTACATATTTTGTCTTCCACTTTTTACACCATGTTCAACTATGTTGTAAGGCTATTATAAGTTTGTGCAGCCCAGGAGTTTGTAACGCCGTGAAATACTGGTCCTAGTTCCACATTTCACTTTTACCTATCATATCTCGACCAACTGAATTGATCTCGACATTTGTGCCCGTCCGTGGAAAATTTTACATGTAGAGTCGGTTCTGATCATAATCTGGTTGCTCTGGGGGCTCCAATTTTTACCCGAATATCATGAAAATTTACATGGGGAAGGACACTTTACTACTACAAAAATGTGTCTCAAAAATCTCATAAGGAGCGAACTGAATATCCACTTTATTCCAATCTTAGCACATCATAATATCCATTCTTTCTGGAACCTCCCCCACAAAGTGTCAAGTGTCACAATTATTTTCCTACTTCGCTTTTCTTTTCCCCTATTAGCGCTCATTATTCTTCTCCCTCTTTTTCACAAAATCAAATGTTTTTTCTCCCAAAGAAAAAAACATGCATAATGTTTGAAGATGAGACTTATCGGTCCACTTGTTCCATTACCTCCCACACAAAAAATAATATTTTCATAATTTCATTCATATTTTTTTCATATTGTACCTGTCTCGCTATGATCATGAAATAGCCACTACTTTTGCCAAAAAAAATCAACATTTCATTAATATCACCACTATATTCCTTAGCACAATTTGCGATCATTGTTTCCCTCTCTCGCAAAAACAAATGTATTCCTCCAATAAAAAACATATATAATTGTAGAATATGAGACTTATCGGCCAACTCGTTCCATTGCCTCCCACAAAAAAAAATAAATAATGAATATTTTCATCATTTTATTCATAGTTTATTTTTTCCATATTGCAGATGTACCTCGCTTAAAATAAAAATAAAAAATGTGTTAATCATAAGAAAGCCACTTTTTTCCAAAAAGAAACACCTCGACCCTTCATTATTCAGCAATATTTTGCTTTTGGATCGTCCTCCGTCTCTCCCCTCACTAGGTGGTTGTTAGTTTTGCAACCGTTTGACTACTGTCTCTTTTGCTAACAATCGCCGTCTCATCACTCACTCGATTGTGTTGTTAGTTTTGCATTCCATTGTTTCTTCTTTTTTAGACACTGTTACTGACCTCTGCATTGTGTTATAAAATTCGCATATGTATTTTCCAAATTATTTCGATATAAATGCCATATACAATATATGAATCAAGGGTTCACACGAAAAACAAGCCCAACCGCATGTTCATGGCATAATTATGGAAGGTAGTCTCATTTGAGAAATTGATAATGGCTACCCTTTTTAATATGGAATTCATATACAAATTTCAAATAAAATATAAAATAAATTCCATAAAATTAATTTGAAGCGATTTGATCCATTGATATCAGGTCGTAATATTTTATCAACCAATAAATATCGAGTTTGTATTTCACGCAGATCTGTTTACTAATTTCTATGACCTCTTTGAGTAAAATTGCCTATAATCATAGGCAATTTTACTAAATAGATTCCCTTTCACCAGCAACCCTGATTTCTCAGATTTAGAAGGTTTGTATTACTCCATGGCATAATTATTTCATGGTATTACTCGTGTATGACGAAATGGCTTTCTTGCCATAATTTTGATAACAAACATAGCAATATTGCGCAAAAATTTTCCATAACAAATATGTGTGAAAATATTTCAAAATGACCGTTTAGCAAAATGTCACAACAAAAGTTCTGGGCGATTATTCATACATGCTCTATAGAATTTATCTTCTCTCATAAAAAATAACGAGTAGGAGTATAAATTGTGACGTATTCTCAATTAACGGATGAATGACTGTCGCAATCTAAAAACAGACATCACACTCGTGTGCATACGCCCAAAAAATTTTTCCCCAATTTAATGAATCCAATCAAAGGCAAATCGAATCGAATGATATTTACTAACAGCTTGTAGAATTTTATAAATCTTATTCACTCTATAAAAAAATCGCTATTATTACCTTGTCCTAAATAACTGTATTGCGCAAAAATGATGTGCAACAATTAAATATCCCCCCATGATTAGGTGAGATGAGGTGTTCCTACGTTCGTTCGTTCATTCTTACATGAAAATGTTTACATCTATGGCACACGGCATGTCTTCACACTTCAACACGACCCAAAGTCTGGAGATGATCATGCAATTCATTGGAAAAATAAACCTCTATGAGCAAGGGAGACTGACAGGCAGCAGCAAGGAGCTGGCCGACTGACTCATCGCTGGGGGAACTCACAATGAAAATTTACAAAAACAAACATTTAAATATCAAAATATGTTTCTGTTTTTTTCCCTGTTTATTTAAGATTTTTCATACGATTTCATGGAATATTGGACAAAGATATTTCGTTTAGTTGAAAATAACAAGAATAACTAAAATAATAACAAAAAATTCAAGGCCTCAAGATCATTCAATCATTTTGCAATCACAAAATGTATTGAAAGATATATATGCGACTGAATATGAGTGCTGCAGCTGAAAAACTCCCGATTGGAAATATGGAATATACAATATACATATATGTAGATGTGCGATGTTTGTGTGTGGTCAATAAACTTTTATGGGAGAAGATAAACATTTAGAGAGAAAAAAATAATGAATCTATGAATGTTGATAGCTCAATTAAAATATAATAAACTGCCACCACTGACTGTGTTTATGATCTCCAGCGAGCCAATAAATAGTATTACACAATGAAGTTGTTGTGGGGATTCACAAACCGCACAGTGTTGAGAAAGAGAAAAAGTTAAATTGTAACAATAAACATTGGGTTGAGGCTGATGTAAACCCTATATATGGTTTTATATATCTATATAAATATTGAGGGAGTCATATCGATAATGATATTTTTAAGGTTTTGGAACCTTTTCCAATAAAATTTACCGTATTTTGACTACATATTGATATGCAGAGGACAACAAATCATAAATATTAATATCGTTCCTCTACGTGATTTTTTAGCATAAGCGTACCTAGAACTTTTTGGCGTAGTGTTCTACTGGCCTCTAGAGCAATTAGTAATCCAGATAAATATAAAGTTTGCTGTCCATTTGATCCCCTAAATCGATCATCACTGAAAATTATAAGGGTCGCCCTTGACCATAACCGGAACTTCATGTAAAATTTGAATGCGATCAGCGCGACATTTTTTGCCCTCTAATGTGGTAATGGTAATACTAAACAATATCAGAATAGGTATACCCCTATTTACGTATAACTCCCACAATCGAGTATCCATTTGGATATAATGTCAACATATCCAGACTATGTCCTTCATTTCCATTTTCACACAAAAGTCTGGGTATATTTGACACGCTAAATATTGGCCTATTGTCATAAAAAGAGCCATGCTCCAGATCAAGATGACCTCCTAATTGCGACCTCTAGTGCGACAAAAAAAAATGACAAAACCAGTATTTTTTATTTATTAACAGATTTTTTCATAATACAGTTACAAAAAATACTGGATCAAAAGTCGGGCCGACTATATGATACCCTTCTCCACTTTGGGTACATACAAGATATGAAATTTAATTAGTGATCTACATAGATATTCTGAAATCTATGAAAATGTGAATACCAATCGGGCAGACTTGGATTTTTTTGGTGTACCATTTGTACAAAATCGATCAAAATTGTTTTTGTGAGCTATATGTAAATCTGAACCAACTTCAACAAACCATCACAGACTGGACATAATTCAGTAGCTGTGCAAAATTTTGTCTCAATCGGAAAAACATTGGGAGTTTGGTGCACAATTTACATAAAATTCGACGAAGCTATATATGGATGTTGTATCTAAATTTGAACCGATTTCAACAAAACTTCACAGACATCAAACTGAACATAAATCTATACGATGTGCAAAATGTTGTCTAAATCGGACAAATATTGGAAGTTTGGTGCATCATTTACTTAAATTTACTTAATTACTCTATCCCACCCAACCCATTCTATATACACAATAATTTCAAATAATAAATACATATTCATACATACAAATCAACTTACCAACTGTTTTTATAATTTGATAATCATCCAAACTATATTTCCTAACACCTTTGGCTGTTTCTACACTGCTATTATCTTCTGTGCTATCATCTTCTTCATCGTCTGTTTCATTACCATCATCATCCTCGTCGTCTTCCTCTTCCTCATCGTCGTCGTCCTCCTCATCATCATCGTCCTCTTCATCGTTATTATCAATGTCTTCATAATTGTTTTCAGTACGATTACTGTGTTTAGTGTCCTCCTCTTCGTCAGCCTCCTCACTATAGTCTGATTCTAGGGGATCTGAGGATTCGCTGCCGGCGTTTGTGCTACGACCGTTGGTATAGCCATTGGTCACACCACCACCACAAAGACGACCCAGTTTTATTGTCGATGAAGTTTCTGTGCCAGAGGTTGTTTTCGATTTGTTGCTGGGACCCATTTTAGTCGTTACGCGGGAACAAGTGGCTGCTGACATTTATATTTGTTGACGTCCTTTATTGCCAGGCAATCAGAGTCGTCGGAAAGTTTTTCTTAGCGAAACTAGAAGAAACAAATGGAAATTTTTAAAATGAAAAAATGTTGTTGTTATTTTTCTATTATTTATATACGACATAGTTTTTCATTCCATGTATTTATGTCATTATTTACTTTGCCATTAGCCAAGTTCATATTCATATACTTGTTCTAGTTTCATTTCACCAGTTGAGGACATGTGTCATATATCCTTCCAATTCAGATGTGCACTCGCACATAACCACACACCCAATCACTTGGGCATAACATTTTAATTAAACCATTGGATATTTTAAGTGTCCCTTCAATCAAGAGTCCTTGTCTTGTGATCGGGGGTTAGTTGGTTTTGGGGTCGTTTCGATTACTTATTGTCTTTTTGCATTGTATTCGAGCGAAAAGCTAGGATGATGCATCAAGCATTAATTTTGTGGGTTAGTCAATTGCCATTGGTGGTAATTGCTTAGCAATAGCTTAATGTGCATAGTGATTGGATTTAGTAAAATTCTGAATCGTATTAACAATAAGAGTAAGAACATCTGTTCAAATCACGATAGAGCTCTTTAGATTTAATATTGAGTTTTTATACCCTACACAACTATGTTGTCAGGATATTGTAGCTTTGTATGTATATTTGTCCTTGACCCACCATTCAGTATCTCGACTAGCTGAGTGTGACCATCCGTGTGTCAAATTGATTGCACCGCGCTAATTGCGACCTGTTCGAAGTCATTGCATTCGATAAAGTTAAGACAATCGATTATTCTTACCGCGCTGGATTAATTTCTAGTTTTTAAGACAAGCCCTTGCAACAGAATTGGACAATACCGGCATTTTGAAGATTTTGAACATCTTTCCATACGAATTCATTATATAGTTTAAATTTCATATTTTGGGTTTAGATTTGATAGTAAATTTCCCAACAAAAATTGTCAATATAAAGTAAAGTCAATATAAAGTTACATAAAGTAGATGTATTGATTTCAAAATATTCTAGGTCAACGAAATTTTTCATTTCGTCGGATGTTTACCACACACTTTTCGAAATCATTACAAATATATTTGAGAATCCTTATGGTCTGACAATAATTTGTTATATCTGAGTATCCCAAGAAAAATCAATGTATCCAGTCAACGTTGGGAATTTTGGTCCCAAAATACCAACGACTGTAAAAAATGTCCCTCGAAAAACTAATATTCGAGTTCAAACTCTAAAAATATTAATAATAGTTTAGTCTTATTGGCCTATTGTCAAAATGATTTATATTGGGGTTAGACCCTCCCAGAAAATTTCGTTACAGGTTCCCAATTTGTTAGGAATTTCCAATAAGTTCTTAACCCTCCTACTTTTCATTTAAATTTCCTACACATAACCACTGTGCATTCTGGAGTATTCAATACAAAGTACACACTCAGCTGCATTTTGTAGTTGTTTTTATTGTTGATTTATACATTTGTTCATAATATTCATATGATTCCATTTCCAGATAATGGTACTCATAGTATTTTACATGTAATCGAACAACCACTACTGGAGCTTGCTGGCATATGTGCATGAGCATCAATATGCCTTTGAATGCAATAGGTTAAGTGCTCCAATTGTTGGGTGCATGTGTGTGTGCGTTACTTTGTGTTGAAAGGTTTTGATTTCATATTTCACATTCGTTGTAAATTTAATTGAAATTTCCACTCAAATAAAGTTCACACACACAAAGGGGGAAAATTTTTCACACACACATAATCTGCATAGCTCCACTCAATGGGATTTAACGAATGAACAGCTAAATCCACTGGGAGCTAATTAAGCACTCAATGAAATGGTTTGTTTGTATAAACAGACCAAACTAATATAAATGTTTTATTTTTTTTGTGTTTAGAATTATTTTTAAACATTCATACATATTTAAAAAAACAAAAAACAATAACAAATGTGTTCCTACATAAGTGTTTAGAAACGCATACACACTGGCAAGCAGGCAGGCAAACTGCAAACAAAGACCATGAAATAAATTGGCTGAACTTGATCGTGTCTTACTACACCTGAGTGCATTCATTTTCCGCTCTAGGTAAAGGTTACCTCAAGACTTTTTGTTAAATTATTCCAAATAATTAAATTGCGTAAGACTGTGAACATACATGCACATTTTCAACTCTGATGAAAATGCAGTGGGCCATCAATGAGCATGCTTGCACCGGTAACACAAAATTTAATTCAATTAATTGAAAATCACAGTGGGAGAGTTGGTAAACAAAGGTGTACATTTTTTATTACATTCTAATTGGGTTAGGTCAGTAAGGTCGGGAAGTGGACTATGAAAGTGGATTAAATAAACTAATATTATAATTTTCTATGCAAAAGTGCAATGTAAGCGGGCAGGATATGCACATTGGGAGTGGATTCTAAATTATTGGATTTAAGATCAAGATCGTTCTTTGCGAATGGTGGACAGTATTACTAAAAACAATATTAAGATCTTCCGTTTTTTTAATTGATTTGCGGTCGAAAATGGGCGATTATCGAAAAACAACTATACAAAGGCCTCACATTTTGTATCATATTTTGTTAATCGTTTTAGTTCATACCAGAGTCAGATATGTACTCAATCCCGATGTTCCAGTGAGAGTGGCAAAAGAAGACAATTTCTTTAATCACAGAAAACAACAATTAAACAACACCAACAACAAACTTCTTGTAAATACCAAATCATAAATACTTAGATTCGAAAATTCGTCTATGACCTTCAACAGAATGAAAATGAGGTGGAATGTATAAACACGGACCTGTATTGAACATTTTCTGCAAAGAAGTTTCGAACATCGAACATTATCTAAGTGTTTTTCAGTACATACATTTCTATACCCCACACAACCACGTTGTCAGGGTAGTATATCTTCGTGTGGCCCAAGAGTTTGTAACGCCGTGAAATATTTGTTCTAGACCCACCTGTTAGTACATCGATCGTCATATCTCGACTAGCTGGGTCGATCTAAACATATGTGTCCGTCCGTTTGTCCATTATAATTTGTAAACAATTAGAGCTCAGTGGTAGTTGAGTAGGGTGGCAGATGGTCGGACCCGTCCAACTATAATGCTCTGCTCACTGGGTTTACTTATATCTCTGGTGCACAATAGTAAATTTTTTATTACATTCTAAATGAAAGTGGATAAATAAACTCCCATATTTAGGAGTTTGGGCACGTGTTTACGTAGCGGAGGTATGAAGCCTGTTACCTCTTTTTAGGGTAGCCCCGATATATCGGTACCCCCATTATTCGGTGTATTTTGATTATAGGAGCGATTCATAACTGAATTGGCTCTTGGGTGCAAATTCTTCATCTGCCACTCCACATATTCATATTCACCTGATCCTTCAACGAAAATAGCCCACAAGAAAAATAAATAAAAATCAAACAGAAAAACCTAATAAAAATCAAACATGATGACTATTCAATTGTCTATCCGACAAAATGTATGAAATGATATATTAATAGATTATAACGTCAGAATATCTATGGATACCTAAACGTGGGATGAAGGTGGCGGGCGTATCTTGTTGTTCTCCATGCCACGACAACGTTCACGACGGCAAACGGCGGACATTTATATCAGCAACAACAA
This sequence comes from Musca vetustissima, assembly GCF_032173495.1. NCBI lineage: Eukaryota > Metazoa > Arthropoda > Insecta > Diptera > Muscidae > Musca > Musca vetustissima. Next base: position 44,250 of record NW_026887013.1, read on the forward strand.
AAATTACAAAATACGAGTAGTCAGTTCCAATAAATTTCTTAGACTGTTGCGTTTATTTTCCATTCGAAGATTCAGGGATATGAAATCACAATCAAGACCACCATTATCATCGCGAATGACCAGATGAAGATGAAAAGAATATGAAGGAGGCAAAAATATGGCAATAATTAAGAAAGAAATAATAAAACATGAAAATAAAAAACATACAATAAAGACAAAAGCAATTAACATGTTATATTTAAAAATTAAAAAATTCAAAGAAAATGAAATTGTTACAGATATTTTAAAAATATTCACAATATTGTTACTAAATGGTACATAAATCAACATCCTAGTTTGTTTTAATTATATTGTAGTAAAAACTGCTATAAAAAATGTGAATTGATTTCCACTGAAGTAGATTCATAAAATGAATATTTATGATTTAGTCACATATTTAAAAAGTGTTTTATATCGATGCGTTTCCGTTTTAGATATTATAGTTATTTATATGTTCACTGATGAAAAATCTACAGAAATAAAAAAACTATCAAAATAATGTTGATGCATTCTGGAGGATGTGGCCATCTTAAATGTACTTGTTTAAAATTTGGCCAATGATTTTATATTAAGAGCATCGCGAACACATTTATTTTATTTATTATTATTATTATTTTGTTTTTGCAAAATAAAAAACAACAATGTATGGCATTCTCCGCCGAGGGGTACGGCAGGGAAAACTATAGTTTCGCATCTCGCCACTGATCCTCATCAGTTCCCTCAGTTTTTTGTTGAGATATTTTGCCAGAAGCTATTTATTTATTCTTTACAAAAAACCTTTCATACCCAAATGTCTCTTGTGACGAGACATTTGGGTATGACCCCAATCCGAAAATGGAATTACCCACTCTGCTACCTCCCCTATAATGTATCAAAAAGTTTGAAAATTCATACCAATCGAATGAGTATCCGTTTTCCCAAACATCGCATAAAGTAATATTTTTAATTTGTGAAATTAGATCGATTTTGAAAATTGTGAAAATTGGATCAGTCCACGTTTGGGGGTATCCCCCATATAACCTCCTACCTCATGATTTTCGGTATTTTTCGACCGAATTTGCTGTGATTCGGCATTTTCTTCTATGTGAATTCATGTTTTACTTGCATATTCTGATCAAGAGTAAATATGTTTTCTAAGGTCTCCGATGAACAAATTTAGTATGGATGGTATAAATTGTGTTGTAATATGGTACCTAAAATTTCACTAAAAATTGTATGTGAGTATTTTTTCTTCCAATAAGCACCGATCTCAAAAATTATAATGGGATGTATCGTTATATGGTGGACTTATACACCAACTTTCTAACCAAACTGTCTGACTTGGGGTTCTCTCTTTTTATACCCTTCACCTCACTGTGATACATGGTATGGTGTCTTTGTGCATATGTTTGTAACATGCGAAGGAAACGGGATAGATCCTTGCTTCCTTTGTAAAATATGCAATCGACTCACTTTCTGAGTCGATTTATACCAGGGCTGTCCACACTAATACATTCAAGTTTTGTCATTGTATTTGTTTCAAATACAAAATTAATTTTCAGAAGTTATGTTTCTATGTCATATACTGTGAGAAATTTTGTAAAAATATTATTTTTAAATTATAAGGAAGAGAAACATTTTATTTTTAATGCAAATGTGTTTGTTGATGCTACATTTTCCCATATAAACATATATTTGTTCCTGTTTTGCCCTTCCGCCATAGTATTGGTCAAATATATTTCGACTTGTTCCAAACTAAAAACCAGTAAGGAAAGTAGTAAAGTTGGACGGGGCCGACTATATGATACCCTTCACCACTTTGGCTATATACAACAGATGAATCTTAACAGACGTCGCATTTTTGAAGAACCAGTAAAATGAAATTGGACCCATAAACATGTCTTTCTGCAACCTATACTAAATTTTTCATTTCAGATATAGAGTTAATTCTTTTCAATGGGACAAAATTATGTAAATCAATTTAAAGCATATATCAATCGGATAACCGTTGATTATTTGGATACACATCTGATAAACATGAGGAGTTTGGTGCACCATTTACTTCAAATCGGAAGAAAATATGTATATAAGCTATATAGGTTATATAAACTATATAACTTTGGGTCTTTGGTGCACATTTTACTTAAAATCTGACGAACCTTTATATAGGAACTATATACAAATCTGAACCAATTTCAACAAAACTTGCCACACTTTATCTCATAATAACTTCTATAAGTTGTGCAAAATTTTATGCCAATCGGACCCACCTGGGGAATTCGGTTCAGTTCATATTTAACTTATACGTTATACTAAGTTCATTACGAAAGATATATGTGGACGAAAATGTATATGGAAGCTATATCTAAATCTGGAGCGATTTTCAGGAAATTTAAAACAGATCATACATACTTCTATACTTCAATCAGTACGATATGCCAAATTTCGTGCAAATCGAAAGATATGTAGGGACTCTGATGCACTATTTATCTAAAATCAGACGAAAATATATATGGGAGCTATATCTAAGTCTGAACCGATTTTCAGGAAACTCAACACACATCATTCTAGACCCAATTCATTATGCTGTGCCAAATTTTTTTAGGGACTTTGGTTCACCATTTTCCTTAAATCGGACGAAAATATATATGAGAGCTATATCTAAATCGGAACCGATTTTCACGAAACTTAACACACACCATTCTAGACTTCATTCAGTACGCTATAACAAATTTCGTGCAAATCGAAAGATATTTAGGGACTTTGGTGCACCATTTACATGAAATCGGACGAAAATATATATGGGAGCTATGTCTAAATCTGAACCGATTTGCTCGAAACTTGGCAGACATCACTCTAGGCTTAATTCAGTACGATATGCCAAATTTCGTGCAAATCGAAAGATATATAGGGACTTTGGGGCACCATAAATCTGAACCGATTTTCTCAAAACTTGGCAGACATCACTCTAGGCTCAATTCAGTACGTTATAAAAAATGTCGTGCAAATCGAAAGAAATTTAGGGACTTTGGGGTACCATTGCTGAATTGAGTCTACAATAATGAGTGGTAAGTTTTACACATATTAGTCCGATTTTAAGTAAATGGTGCACCAAAGCCCTTATATAAATTGAGTCTTGAGTGATGTGTGCTAAGTTTTGTGAAAATCGATGCAATGGGGTTTATTAAATATCGGTTAAACTTGTCCATATTTCGATAAAGCTACGATATATATTTTCGGCCAGTCCGAATATTTGATACCCTTTCCTTACTGATTTTAATTAACAATTCCAAATTTTAATATGTCATTTAAAATATGTCTTTTTAAAAATTTCTACATTTTTCCCTTGTTTGCACATCACTCTGATTTGATCAAAAATCGGGTTGCTATGTTCATATATATAACACGGTGTATATGATTTTTTTAATGTAAACAAAGGCATTTTTCACTGAAGATGTCATCATTAATTTATATTTCCAAATAACAATTTGTTTTTGGATTATTTGGCCACCATTTAGCAAAAATAAAAAGAGTCTCATCATTGAAATGCCCAATTTACTGTTGATTTATAGGTGTCGCCCGGGTTTAATGACTTTCGGTCGCTGCATTTCTCAAACGTTTAATTGGCCATTTCTGCAGAGAGCAAATGTTGATTGTTTGTTAAAAAAGAAAAACATTTAACTCAAATTTGAGCATAATTTATTCATTTGACTTTTAATTTACGCATTGGCCAAAAAACTGGGCGAACAGGTGACAGGTTATGCACTATTGTATTTTTTTATTTTTATAACCAAATAAATGCAAAATATGTTGTTTTTTAATTTGATCAAAAAAATATTTTGTTTTTATTTTCAATCAAATTATACATACCCTATTATTTCGTAGAATTAGATTTTATTTGTGTTTACTGCACACGTCGGGGAATAACTTTTTCCGAGTTGTGTATACTTATTGCGAGTAGCACACGTATATTCTCCACTTGAAATATCTGCGTATTTCAAAAGTAAATTGTTTTGCTAGTACATGTATTATTTTATTTTTTATTTCTTGTTTGAAAAACAATAGAACGTTTTCATATGTTCTGCACTTTTTTCTCTTCAGATCTGTGGCAAATGATAATAAATTGTTTAGTCATACAGCAAAGAGATCAATACTATCGTGATGGCACAGTGCAGTTTAGATTTATCAACAATACAACAATATAGTGTTAGCATACCCCCCAATTCCAATCGAGAGGTTGGATTGAAATAATTTTGAATCTTAGTTGACTGTTGACGTCGCAGCACGAGCATACTATTCTGCCAAATTACTACAAGTAATATTTGAATACACGTCCGAACCAATTGAATAATATTTGGCCAAGAGAACAGTAAACAGATTTGCTGTAATGATGTTTGTAGTTGAAAACAAACAAACAAACAATCAAGTAGAAATCAAACAGAAAAACACAAACTAGACCAAAAACCGGCCAACTAACTACCACTAAACAAAAATTGTATATAAAATCGAGAACAATAGTGGAATAAAACGAATAAGGAATATTAAGTGAGTGCAGCAGATTTAACTAAGAAAAACAAAAGAACGACAATAAACATTGGGTTGAAATAATGGCAATGTATGTAAATGAATAGAAGTACAGGTAAACGTCGTTGAATAAGCACATACTCAGGACGGCTTGGCGTGCGACCATATGTTGCGTTGTTTACAGTATTTTGAAAAATCAAAAAATACAATAGTGAATCTAAAACAAATAACCTTATAAACTTCACTTTTCTCGAAATACCAAATTACAGACAATAGGAAATTGAGAAATTTGCTTAAAATCTTCAATTGGGGATTCAAAATACCAAATTAAAGCCAATTCGGTTTTTGATTTTTTAAGATCTTCCAAGTACCTATCGATCCGTATCCACAAGGTTTTATGACTATAAATAACTCAAAATATAGTATTGCAGCCAAAAACTTTAAAATTCGGCAGTAAAGTTATGTTGTTAATTTAGTATTTGGGATTATATATCGATAAATTCCCTACAATATATATCTGCTTTTTGTTATTGGATTACGCTCTTGTATTGGTCAAATTTTGCACACTTATAAAAATTCAATAAAATTGTTTTGTGCTATTTATTTTGTGGTGATATTGCCCTACATTTCATGCGCAAACAGCAGCCAAAAACTTTAAAATTCGGCGGTAAAGTTATGTTGTTAATTTAGTATTTGGGATTATATATCGATAAATTCCCTACAAAATGTATCTGCTTAGCATTACCAAAATTATAATAGGCCCTATTCACTGACTTTATGTTATAAGGCTCCATTATATACTACACAACTATGTTATAGCCAAGAACCTTTTAGTATACCGATTGTCATATCTCTACTAGCTGAGTCGATCTAGCCATGTGTGTCCATCCGTCTGTTTGTCTATTATAATTTTTAAACACTACACAGATAACAGTTATGGACCAATCTTCACCAATTCATGTAGGTTCGTTTTGGACCAAAGAAGACCCCTGTTGATTTGGACGCCACAATTATGACCCGAACATCACGAAGTTTTGCATAGAGAATGGAACAAGCATGGCTCATATCATGATAATCAATAAATATTTAGCGTTTCAACTGTAAACAGACTTTTGTGTGAAATATGACAAAATTTGTATTTTATGGAGCATTGAGTTACTACTGAAGGACGTAGATTCAATAAGTTGATAGTATATCCAAGAGGAGTTGTTGACCTTCAAATTGATACCAATTATAGTGATGTATCTTCTCGCATGTGTCAGTTATACTTAAATATTTACAGACGTCTATGCATTCGGATGTTATTTAGAAATATAGCGCTGATCGCTATGTAATTTTGATTTGAACCAAACTTTGCACAACATAGTATCTTAACAAAGCCTAGATCAAGTCCGAAGATGGGACCCATTGGTCCACTCTTTCTATTACCTCCCTACAATGGATCAACAATGTGAAAATTTTTAATCCAACAGCAATGGTATGGATAGACCGATTTGATGCCAAATCGGTTCCATCCACTCAAAATAGTCAACATTTTTCTGAAAATTACTTTTGAACTAAACTTTGCATAAAATAAAATTTTAACGATGCCTATATAATGTTGGAATATTGGACTTAGCGGTCCATTGCTTCTAGTACCTCCCCTACAAAGGGTCAACGATTGGAAAAATTTCAAAACTCATATGGAACGAATGGAATATCCAATTTCATTCAAACTATGCACATTGTAACATCATTTCTTTTATAGATCAAAAATGGAGATTATCGAATTCCACTCCTTCTGGTCTACTCCTCCACAAAGTATAAACAATTTGAATATCAAGATAATGGAATATCTGATTTGATCCCGGAAAAACTGTCATGTCCGTCCGTATAGCCGCTACTCCTTGGGTGTTTAGCCACTACTCCTAGGATGTTTGGTACCAAACTAAAGTGAATTCGGATAAAAACGAGCTCTCACGTACAGAATAATAAGGTTACCGTTATTCGTTATTCAAAATAGAGCTTTGCAATTTTGCACATATATAGCCACTATTCCTAGGATGTTTCATATTTAAAATGGAATATATCGGGCCACATTTTGACATAGCAACCATACCACGTTACCCCCGAATATTCTGTATTTTCGGCATTTTAGGAATGTTTTATGTTCAAATTGGTTGTTATATGGTTTTCTAGGTTCTGATTGGATATCAGGAATGTACCATGTCAAACTCCCCATATACATTTCCGACCGATTTTAGGTCAGTCCGGTTGCATTTTATTCACTATGTATTAATACTGTATACAATTTATATATCAATTGCAAGGGTATTCATTGAAGTATTGTTTTCTCAACATCCATTCATATATGTTTCTCAAAACAAAATGATATTATTTAAATATGATCCTAAAAGCACCAGACATTTCCCAATTCTTCTGCTCCAACAAATCTATTAAACCTAAAAATAAATGTTTTCTTGTTGCGTGTTATGAGAGTTCGTTCTGTGGCTATTCGGTTAGTGGTACTTATGGTGGTCTGTTAACAACGGTATCGAACAACTGATCTCGAATTTCCGGTTTGTTGCAAAACATCTACGTTACAAGAACTTAAACAAGAATAAGACTCAAAACAAAGAAAAAGAAAAAAGAAGAATATAACCCAGACATATGGTGTAAACTTGATTTCAACGTCGGATTTTACTATTACGTCGTTTTATGCGCCTGTCAGTTACTCAGTCAGTTAGTCCGTTAGCATATCTAGCAGCATCTAGCCGACTGTGCCTTTGGATAGTATTTATCTCTGCAGCATGTTAAACTTTTTATTGCCAGTTGCAACATTTCAAATGATTTTTCATGCAATTCATGGTTACACTCCAAAGGGGAAACAACAAAGTTCACTGCTTTACAATTGCACTTTAACACTTTCTTCACCTTCAACTCACTTGTACAAAGTTCACGTGATCGTATATTTTCTTTTATTATTTTCAATTTTTTATTTAGCCAAAATTCATAAATTTTCTTTTGGGCCCACACACTTTTGAAACTTTTCCTTTTTTCTTTTGTTGTTTTTGGTAAACGCGAAGATGTGAAAAATTGGAATATTCAAAAATTGTTCAAATAATATCTGTTTTATTTTCGTTTTTGACTTTTGTATTGGATTTTTTCCGTTCTGTGCGAACCGTGCGATTCCACGTTCTAAATGAAACTGAAACGCAAAAATATGAAAAAGTGCGACCACAACGAATGCCGCCGTCGCCGCAACTGCCGATTAGTTGTTGGCCAAATGTGTTTGGATGCTGAAATGGCTGGCTGGTTGTCTGTCAGTTGGTTTGTTGTATCCCCACAATCGAATGTGTTGCCTGCCTGCAGCTAATGTCGTCGCCCGCTATTGTAGCTCTGCCGGAATTATTGTTGTTGCTGCAGCAGCTGCTGCTACTGCTACATTGGACGTTGTTGTTTATAGCTCTTGGCTAAGTGGCAGCCGTTGTCGTTGGTGTTTCTTGTTGCTGTGGTGGCTGTTGTTGTTTGTCAGTCTCCCACTTTGTCTATAAAAATTAAAAACAACAGCAAAAAACACATAATGATGTTTGAGAGTCGTGTGAGAAACATCAGACGTGGACTATGAGAAAAAGATGTGTTTGTCGTGCGATGATACATTTGAAGAAGAAGAAAAAGTAGTATCAGCAACATTCAGCATTAACTGCAAACAAGAAACATGTACTCTTGACACACACACAGTATTTGGATTCGATGCTATATTTTTATTAAATAATCTTTTCGGCATAATGCAATATGCATTTTCTTTATCACTCTAAACCTATACACATTTTTAAACACATCGAATGGGATCACGATTATAAGAACCTACAAGGAATGTGTTTGATTATGAATCTCTGTGCGTTTATCATGGTCGTAAATGTCTTGATTTTTCTTACTTCTAGTACATTTCCAATTTTGGATATGCCATTTTGGACCATGAATACATTGAAGACCTCCTCATGGCGATGCAAGGTATCTGAAAAATGCTCAACTGAATGTAGCTAACAGGTAAGTTGACCTCATATCAAATAATTCTTAATATATAGTTTAATACTGATTTTAAGGCAAACATTTAGGTGGTACACACTAATTATTTTATTGGCCGAAGGATTCAAATTTTGATATAGCTCCCATATAGGGGAGAAGGAGGCTCCTATGAACGTGTCAAATGTATCCACTTGGGTTTTTATATAAAAAAACGCTAAAAGTAACAAAAAATTCAATATAAAAAATAATGATTCTTAGACAAAACCAATTGTAAACCCACAGTTAAAAGTATCCTAGATAAAAGTTGTTTAACAAACGATCTTTTTGGGTGTTTAATATTTAATATCCCTGGTTTTTTTACAGCTTTCAACCTTGCCGACATAGATCTTACCAAGATCTTAAGATGTCTGAATGTTCCCCATTCTAATTGTAAAGTATTTAGCAGATTTAGTATGGTTGAGTTGTTATGGCTTCTTATATTTTCCTCGAAAACACACCATAAGTTCTCTATAGGATTCACATCCGGTAACTGAGGAGGTGTTTGAATTACTTTTTGGCAATTATAAAGCATCCATTTTCGAACGATCTGGGATTGTGCTTGGGGTCAAAATCTTGATAAAATTGAAATGTCCCAAATAGCAATTTTTCAGCACTACATTTCAACTTATCTTTTAGAATATTTAAATAAATCTTACCCATAATTCCTTCAATAAAAACGAGATTTCTTACTCCGGTAGCGCTCATATAGCTCCAAACCATTGGGGGGCCTCCTCCGTGTTTTACGGCCGGAATTGTGTGCATAGGCTTTATTCGCCCTTTACCATACCTTACTTGGTCCATCCGACCCAGAGAAGTTAAATTTACTCTAATCAGCAAATATAACAGATTTCCAAAATGTAAAATTCGTTTTTTTTTTTGTGTTCCTGAACGAACTGCCACTCTGCCATGAAGACCATGCTTACGCAAATTCATTAAATTGTTTAGGGGTTAAATATTTTCCACATATTTCTCTGTGATTTTCGCAAGTTTAGGTGCACTAAGCTTTGGATTATCGACCACCACTTCTCGTCTCTAATATTTAATTGCAAAAAGGCGAAAACCAGCGAGAGTTTTCGGCTTTCTACAATTTCGGTTCTCAATTTTGTGCCTCAATACAACTTTTTGGACAGCAGATCGAATAATATTGAGTACTTCCGCTGAGATTTTCCTAGTTCAGCATGGTGAAAAAATAATTTTCTCTCGGCAATCGTTGTGTGGCATCCCATGGTCTCAAAAAAGCAAACTCACGCGGAAAGTGGGAAAAAATCGTATGCAACATTTAACTTTATATTCCATTATAAGATCGTCTTTTAACCTTTATAAAGTTGTAAATAATACCGGTGAATAATTTGCAATCACTCTTGTTTAACGATTTTTATATTGAACTAGCGAAGTGCCCGCTACTTCTTATGCGGAAGGGGAATACAAAACACATGAATAATATTTTATATGGAAATCGTGAATACTGAATGATTTGATGTACCAGCTAAATCTAATATCAAGTTTATTACCATTTGGTACTCTTTATACACATTAACACTAATTTATGAAAGCTCTTTCTTATTTTCATTATACATATTCAAAAGTGATCAGAATTCAAATTATATATTTGAGCGAATACCTACTGCTTCCACATTTGGTTCTATTCAGCACATTTCGAACACATTAGTACAAATTTTTAAGACATCCCCCATATCTCAATTCTTCGCACGAATCCAAATTGTACTAAATTTAGTATTATTTACTACTTTTTGTACCCATAAGTACGAATTTCCAAAACTACCCCTATCCTACACACAGTCAATTTAATTCCTAATTTCAAGGGTCCAGCTTGTACAAAATTTATATTTATATAGCCACCACGATCCTGTACTCCAATAGTAATCATATTGCAAATAGTACCAAATTTAGTACCATTTAGTACTTTTCATACACATATGTACAAATTTAAAACCATTTCAATATATCAACACAACTTCCCAACCTTTATTCCACATAAAATTTCAAGATTCTAGCTATATATGTTCAATTTATATACAATTAGAACTAAATGTAGTAAAGTTTAGTACTTTTCGTAAACTTATAGATCGAATTTCCATTTGTACATCTTTCTTTATAACTTTACATCAGTGACCCACATTCAAAATTTCAGAATTCTAGCCCTTCCAGGCAAACGGGAAGAGTTAGAATTCTAAACAGGATACAAAGGATACTATATTTTGACAGGCTTGGGGATAATAGGTTGTGCAACGTTTGGGTAGTCCGATCGCATGATATTATAAAATTAATTTCAAAATGTTGACTATTTGTGGGGAGTTACCCGAAGGTGTGGATCGATATTTCCCATCTTCAAACTTGATTTAAGTTTAAAAAAATATTACGATGAGCAAAGTTTGGGTGAAATCGGTTACTCCTTCGAGAGTTATCGTGACTCGAAACTCCTCCAAATTGTCTGAAACGGATTTGGTTCAAAGAAACATGGGGTATAAAACCAATATTTCGATGAGGCATATTTTTGCAGTAGAAAAATCATTAGCCATAAGGCTGAGTGTATAAAAATCTTAGGAGCCGCTCTTGTGTATATATAAATTGGTGTAGGGTATCATATGGTATTTTTGCTTTCTTATATAAAACAATACGATTTCTTGAAGTTTTTCAAAAATCGTAAGATTATTATTCTCATAACAACCTTTAAAACGCGTCAAGTTCTCAAGATATGTACAGCGCAATGTATGTGAATACACATCATTTCACGATTAATTAGCCGTTTTTCCTATGGTATAAAAATACGTGTGTGTGAACTTATTTAGTACGGGGCACATAATTATAAATTGTGACCATCTCTACCAACACCACTATTATATTATTTAATCTATGTTATATCGTACACGTTATATTCATTTTTCTCTTATTTTTGCTGTCACTAACAAATGTCCTCAAGGGACAACAACTCTTCAGCTATTTTAAGTATATTTTCTCAGTTTACAGTTTCTTCGTGTTAACGCTGACCTTTAAGACATTTTTAGTGTTAAAAGATGGATATGTGTGCATAAACATTGACCGTAATAGTAAATAAGACATATATATTAAATCATAAATCTTTAAATTTTAGTTAAACAATAATTTTATATTGAAAGAAAATTCACGTCTTCAAATTGTTATTTTAAGATTACTGTTTTGTATTTTGTTAACGCAAAATACACTTCATTTTCAACAAGAGAAGGGACTATTAATGGAATTAGAAGTACATAATAATTATATACAGTTTCTACATTATTTAATAAAAGGAATGATATGATATAAAAAAAAGCAATCCTTCGAATGCAAGTGGGTGGTAATATATTGGACTGGACATTGACTATCCTCTTATAATCGCCCTGCTCAAGTTCTTCCAAAATGTTGCTGAAAGTCAACGGCAAACTTCTGTTCTACATTGAAAACTGGCAAAATAATAGTAGGCTATTTTGCCGCCGACCTTTTAAAAGACAGCAAACTTAGCGGGGGAATACATCTCTATTCATACATTATAATTACCTAAATTTTGTTGTGGACATAACTTTTAATAGTTTTCTACCAAAATAATTTATTTCGATTAAACTAAAACATACATTAACTTTTTTGTTCAATCATAAATATTTAAAACAAAATTTTTTGAAAGGGTTTATTTTTTCTTTAAAAATACGTGAAACTTTCTTTCTGCTTTAAATGCAACTTTCGGATTATGACACAAAATAAATATGAATAAACAACTAGAAGACAACTTTTCTAATTCAACAAAAATAAAATATTAATTATCAGATATTGATAGAAAACGTTTCTTACATATAAACTTTATTTTTATAAACCCAGCCTTACGGCTAAAATATCTGTCTGGCTGGATGCTGCGCACGATATCTCTTGAAAGAAACAATGGATTCAATACAAATTTGAATATCGTTATATTTCTTCCTTACCTAACTAAAGTTCGAAGATGATGAATGTCAGATCACTCCTTTGGGAACCTCCCCTATTTTGCTGAAAAATAAATTTCCACTTAATAATAAATAACATCTACTTTGATCCCAATTTTTCAAATCCTAATATTTGACATATTACAGCTACAGTGGTGGTTACGTAATTGAAACATTAATTGTGGTAAAAAGGTTTTGATCAGCCCTTGATTCATTGGAAATATTTATATATATATTTTTTTAATCCAGAACACATAGATATACAGCATTTAAGAGATTTAGTGTGAAAATAGAAAATTATTGCGTTGCAATTTTTTCATAAATAACTTTTTTTATGAAAAAATGTTTTTAAAAAACTCATTAATTTTGTTAAATTAAATAAACTTAGCACCGATAAAATCATTTTCAGATAAAAAATTTAAAAAAAAATCCGCAAAATTGGTCAAAATTGGCAACAATTTGTACAGTACACTTAACATTCGGAAAATCACCCTTAATATAGAAAATAAAGGCCCGAATCGGTTCAGATCTAGATATAGCTCCCATATATATTTTCGCCCGGTTTAATGTAAATGGAGTACCAAAGTCCCTATATATTTCGATTTGAACGAAATTTGACATAGCGTACTGAATTGAGTCTAGAATGATGTGTGTAAAGTTTCTTGAAAATCGGTTGAGATTTAGATATAGCTACCATATATATTTTCGTCCGATTTATGGTAAATGGTTCATCAAAGTCCCTATATGTCTTTCGACTTATTTAGATTATTCAGATTTATATATAGCTCTCATATAGAGTAACTTCGGGTAATGTGGACCACCATTTTCTTTTTTTCATATTGTGGGCGTAACAACGGTAAAAAATAATTCTCATGCAGTTTATGTCGTTGGTCAGCTAAGTACTTCGCTTTGTTACAAGAGACATTTGGGTATGAAAGGTTTTTTGTATAGAAGCAATAGCTTCTGGGGAGAATATCCCAACAAAAAACGAAGGGAACTGATGAGGATCAGTGGCGTGATCCGAAACTATAGTCTTCCCTGCCTTACCCCTCGGCAAACAATGCCATACATTCCCCACTAATAAATAGTTGTTTTTTATAAAAACAACAAACTGGGATTCAGCCTGACTATTTTGCAAAAACAAAATACAAATGGTATCCCAAATAAACCGCCAACACTACTGAAGTTGTAGACGCAGGCACGGTTAAACTGTTTGGTTTGTTGCTGTACACTAGCAACACCAACAAAGTCGTTGTGTGCATTTGTCGCGATGTGACAACACACAACAGTGGGAAAGGTGTGGTATTGTTTGTAAATGCCTTGTTAACCTCGAAGTGAGGCTCCAGCGAAATTCTCATGCAGTTTATGTCGTTGGTCAGCTAAGTACTTCGCTTTGTTACAAGAGACATTTGGGTATGAAAGGTTTTTTGTATAGAAGCAATAGCTTCTGGGGAGAATATCCCAACAAAAAACGAAGGGAACTGATGAGGATCAGTGGCGTGATCCGAAACTATAGTCTTCCCTGCCTTACCCCTCGGCAAACAATGCCATACATTCCCCACTAATAAATAGTTGTTTTTTATAAAAACAACAAACTGGGATTCAGCCTGACTATTTTGCAAAAACAAAATACAAATGGTATCCCAAATAAACCGCCAACACTACTGAAGTTGTAGACGCAGGCACGGTTAAACTGTTTGGTTTGTTGCTGTACACTAGCAACACCAACAAAGTCGTTGTGTGCATTTGTCGCGATGTGACAACACACAACAGTGGGAAAGGTGTGGTATTGTTTGTAAATGCCTTGTTAACCTCGAAGTGAGGCTCCAGCGAAATTCTCATGCAGTTTATGTCGTTGGTCAGCTAAGTACTTCGCTTTGTTACAAGAGACATTTGGGTATGAAAGGTTTTTTGTATAGAAGCAATAGCTTCTGGGGAGAATATCCCAACAAAAAACGAAGGGAACTGATGAGGATCAGTGGCGTGATCCGAAACTATAGTCTTCCCTGCCTTACCCCTCGGCAAACAATGCCATACATTCCCCACTAATAAATAGTTGTTTTTTATAAAAACAACAAACTGGGATTCAGCCTGACTATTTTGCAAAAACAAAATACAAATGGTATCCCAAATAAACCGCCAACACTACCAAAAATAAAAACAATTTGTTTTCACAACATAGTAGATTTGTTGGCTAAATGTATTCCAGGTCAAAGATTATATATATTTGTTTATAAAAATGTTGTTGCATTGTATTTCAAAAACTCTAAACTGCGAATAAAAATAACTTGGCGGATAATGTGGACCAGTATGTGTGGGCAATGAGGATCAGTAAGTTAAAGGTAGGTTGTGAATTGGTTGTGATCAATTTCAATTTATTGCACTCTTGGGTAACAATGAATGCAAAAATATATGGGTTTATGTTTTGGAATAGGCAAATATATATAATGTTCGACCTGGAATATATTTAGCCAACAAATCTACTATGTTGTGAAAACAATTTGTTTTTATTTTTTACCGTTGTTACGCCCACAATATCAAAAAAAAAAGAAAATGGTGGACCACATTACCCGGAGTTACTCTATCAAATGTTCTATAAATCGATGTACATAAATTGTCTCATTGTACGTAAGCGACTTTAAATCCGAATAAACTGAAGTTTAGCATGTGCATTAATTGATGTTATTCGTTTGTTATATAGATATAGGTCACATATTTAAATTTGTTCAATTTCCCTCGAAGGAACATTAACATGAAAATATTGGGATACATATCACCAAAGCGGTGAAGGGTATCATATAGTCGGCCCAGCCCGACTTTACTACTTTCCTTACTGGTTTTATTTGTATTTGATAGATGAGTTACATATTAATTTCTTTAAAAAGACTACCTTACATAATTACACCATGAATTGTCCAATAGATATAACATTAATATTTTTAAATCAAATCTAACGTTAAATTAAATTATATGTATGCTATTTGAAAATAACAGAACTATTTTTGGTTTGTAGCTTTTCACACAAAAGCTTAGTGGTGGAAATAAACGTCTGCTGGTGAATAATATCTGCAACAGCTGTTCAAAGGTGCTACAAACAACAAACACACCGAATTAGTCAAATATCGTCTTCTGCCGCCCCATGCAACGAAAATAAAAATAGTCGCAAAAGATAAGTGAAGAAGATAAACACAACTCAACTTGTTAAAAAGATAAAAAAACACCGGAATGAATTTTTCGTACATGAAAATAGCAATTTATGTATTAACATTTATTACGTACGCATATTCCGGTTACGGCTCCAGCACAATTGCCCACTTAAGAGATGCTATTATTGCCGCAGAGGCCATATTTGGAGATGTGTTCTCGAACTTCATTACCCTCAGTAAAAAGTTCCGCACCGTCCATGAGGTGTTTGATGCTGCTGTAGAGGAAACGTGTGTATTTAAATGTCCAGTGGAGGAAGGAGCGCCGGGTATGTATTTCTAAACATCAAAATTAATGACGTTGTTGCTTTTAATTACGTAAATATTATTAAAAATCATGAAATCTCTCAGCGTAATGAATTTTTGTGAGCTGTCATAAATCGTTTGTGCCCTGCCGTTTGTTTATTTTAAGCAACATCGCTCATCATTTGAGGGACGTCCGACCGACCATACTAGAGACTCTCATCATCATGTACGTCATTTGTTTACATGTTGTTGTTGTTGTTTTTTTTTTAATCTAACAGAAATATTCACATCCAGCATTTTCATATCAGCTGTTTATGTTAACGCACTATTCTTGTTTTAGAACAAACTAATTCCAGCAAAAGCTTTTCACATTTGCTAGTAAAATGTAAACCGTTAGCACGTTGTATTAAATATAAATCATGAGTGTACACATCCTGTGGTACGTTACTTTAATGACGAAACAGCTGACAAGAATAGCATACGTGGTTGAATAGTCAAAGCGAACGTGTTCCAATAAGAATTATTGCAAAGTAAAAGCTTATATTCAATATGGTACAGAAAATATATAATAGATGTCGCTCTTAGGAAGATGTATACAACAAAATAATTTCAAAGACATAGAAACCGTAAAGACTCGACATTTTGTGTGGGAGGTACCAGAAGAAGTGGACCGATATCCTCATCTTCGAACTTCAAACTATGTTTCGAAGAAATATTGCGATGTGAGAGTTATCGTGCGCACCAGCC
The DNA here is from genome assembly GCF_032173495.1 of Musca vetustissima. Classification (NCBI taxonomy): domain Eukaryota; kingdom Metazoa; phylum Arthropoda; class Insecta; order Diptera; family Muscidae; genus Musca; species Musca vetustissima. Next base: position 60,985 of record NW_026887013.1, read on the forward strand.
GGCCAAACAGACGAACGGTCATTTATAAATCGATTCCAAATAGTCTGAAACGTATTTGGTCCAAAGAAACATGAGGTCTAAAACCAATAGTTCTATGAGGCAAATCATAAGGCTGAGGGTATAAATATAAAATAACAGGCAATTTGAATAAAACACGTGCCTAAACAAATTTCGAAATTTGGGATGTAGGGCTACCCTAAAACAGGACCAATATTGATAATTTTTAGATTTTCTACCCATTGAGGACCCAAAATAAAAAATCGTTCCTAAAAACTCCAGTGAGAATTCAAATTACAGTTGATTATGTTGAAAAATGTGCCCCAAAAGGTCAAAATACCGAATTTGGGAGTAACGTTATATGGGAGCTGCCCTAAAAAGTGGACCGATATATTCCAAACAAAAATCCTAGGGGAATGGGACATAGCTCCCGAAATACTAACTTCGTAATTCTAAAATACAGTCACTTCGGTTGGAAAATGCGACGATGACCATCAAAATTCTTATCAAGGGATTATATCTTTATATGGGGTCTATACCCAAAGACATATCTGATTTATTATACCAACAGTTAAAAATCTTGTTCAAAGGAACGATAATCGTGCTCAAAATACTGAGCCGATTTTATCATTGTTTAAGAGATGTGGTTGTAGGTCACACATTAGTAGTGAACTAACGTAAGATATCGGACTGCAAGCATGTTAATTAAACATTAATTATAGGATTTTATTTCTGTAGAAATTAGAGTAACTTCTGGTAATGTGGACTATGCGTCAAATGTGGACCACCCCCCATAGCTAAGAAAATGCTTGAAATATGTCAATGCGGCCTTGATAATTGTTTTCCTAATTAATGAAAACAAACATCAAACTTGGTTTTTAATATACAATTGCAATTTTGAATATGTAGTAATAGAAAATGTAGCTCTGATTGTAAAAGTGTGATTTGAGCATTTTTTATACCCTCCACGGGTATGGAGGGTATATTAATTTTGTTTTTCCGTTTGTAACTCATCGAAATAATCATTTCCGACCCTATAAAGTATATATATTCTTGATCAGCGTAAAATTCTAAAATTCTACGATATAACCATGTCCGTCTGTCCGTCTGTTGTAATCACTCTATCGTCTAAACGAGTTGAGATAGATCGCAGGCAGGTCAAGTTCGAAGATGGGCTTTATCGGTCCACGTATTTTTCGGTATTTTGGGGTTCTTGAGCGCTTTTTTCAACCGAATTCGCTGAAATTTGCTACATTGGGTTCTTATTGGGTACTAAATGTCTCCACAAAAAATTATAAATATAGGTCCACTTTTTCTGGTAGCCCCCATATAACGGTACCTCCTAATTTTCAGTATTTTTTTTTTGGGGATTATGATCATATTTTTCCGCCGAATTAGCTGTAATTTAGTATTTTGAGTTCTTAATAGGTACTACATCTCTCCACAAAAAAATATGAATATAGGTTCATTTTTCGGATAGCCCCATATATGTTGTTGTTGTTTTTTTTTTAATCTAACAGAAATATTCACATCCAGCATTTTCATATCAGCTGTTTATGTTAACGCACTATTCTTGTTTTAGAACAAACTAATTCCAGCAAAAGCTTTTCACATTTGCTAGTAAAATGTAAACCGTTAGCACGTTGTATTAAATATAAATCATGAGTGTACACATCCTGTGGTACGTTACTTTAATGACGAAACAGCTGACAAGAATAGCATACGTGGTTGAATAGTCAAAGCGAACGTGTTCCAATAAGAATTATTGCAAAGTAAAAGCTTTTATTCAATATGGTACAGAAAATATATAATAGATGTCGCTCTTAGGAAGATGTATACAACAAAATAATTTCAAAGACATAGAAACCGTAAAGACTCGACATTTTGTGTGGGAGGTACCAGAAGAAGTGGACCGATATCCTCATCTTCGAACTTCAAACTATGTTTCGAAGAAATATTGCGATGTGAGAGTTATCGTGCGCACCAGCCGGCCAAACAGACGAACGGTCATTTATAAATCGATTCCAAATAGTCTGAAACGTATTTGGTCCAAAGAAACATGAGGTCTAAAACCAATAGTTCTATGAGGCAAATCATAAGGCTGAGGGTATAAATATAAAATAACAGGCAATTTGAATAAAACACGTGCCTAAACAAATTTCGAAATTTGGGATGTAGGGCTACCCTAAAACAGGACCAATATTGATAATTTTTAGATTTTCTACCCATTGAGGACCCAAAATAAAAAATCGTTCCTAAAAACTCCAGTGAGAATTCAAATTACAGTTGATTATGTTGAAAAATGTGCCCCAAAAGGTCAAAATACCGAATTTGGGAGTAACGTTATATGGGAGCTGCCCTAAAAAGTGCCCTATTCTTGATCAGCGTAAAATTCTAAAATTCTACGATATAACCATGTCCGTCTGTCCGTCTGTTGTAATCACTCTATCGTCTAAACGAGTTGAGATAGATCGCAGGCAGGTCAAGTTCGAAGATGGGCTTTATCGGTCCACGTATTTTTCGGTATTTTGGGGTTCTTGAGCGCTTTTTTCAACCGAATTCGCTGAAATTTGCTACATTGGGTTCTTATTGGGTACTAAATGTCTCCACAAAAAATTATAAATATAGGTCCACTTTTTCTGGTAGCCCCCATATAACGGTACCTCCTAATTTTCAGTATTTTTTTTTTGGGGATTATGATCATATTTTTCCGCCGAATTAGCTGTAATTTAGTATTTTGAGTTCTTAATAGGTACTACATCTCTCCACAAAAAATTATGAATATAGGTTCATTTTTCGGATAGCCCCATATAAAAGTACCCCAATTTTCGGTATTTTGGGGTTCTTGAGTGCGTTTTTCAACCGAATTTGCTGCAATTTCGTATTTTGTAGTCGTATATGGTAACAAATCTCCCTTCCAAAAATTATTAATATTCGCCCCCTTTTTGGGGTAGTCCCCATATAACCCCCTTTTTATACCCTCCACCATAGTATGGAGGGTATATTAATTTTGTTTTTCCGTTTGTAACTCATCGAAATAATCATTTCCGACTCTACAAAGTATATATATTCCTGATCAGCGTAAAATTCTATGACGATATAGCCATGTCGTCTGTCTGTTGTAATCACTCTAGAGTCTAAAGGAATTGAGATAGATCGCCAAAATTTTGCATAGAGTCTTTAGTCTGCAGGCAGGTCAAGTTCGAAGATGGGCTTTATCGGTCCACGCTTAGGCATAGCTCTCATATAAGGGTACCACCAATTTTGCGGTATTTTGGGGGGTTTGATCACATTTTTCCACCGAATTCGCTGAAATTCAGTACTTTGAGTACTTATTGGGCAGAAAATCTCTATATTAAAAATTATAAATATAGGTCAATGGCCCTTATATGGGGTAGCCCCCATATAAGGGCACCCCCAATTTTCGGTATTTTAGGGTTCTTGAGCGCGGTTTTCAACCGAATTCGCTGAAATTTGGTACATTGGGTTCTTATTGGGTAAAAAATTTCCCCACTAAAAATTATAAATATAGGTCCACTTTTTCTGGTAGCCCCCACATAAGGGTTCCTCCCAATTTCCAGTTTTTGGGGGGTTTTGACCGGATTTTTTCACCGAATTGACTGTAATTTAGTAATTTGAGTTCTTATTGGGTAGAAAATCTCTCCACGGAAAATTATAAATATAGGTAAATTTTTTCGGGTAGCCCCCATATAAGGGTAGCCCCAATTTTCGATATTTTGAGGTTCTTGAACGCGTTTTTCAACCGAATTCGCTGAAATTTGGTATTTTGTAGTCGTATATGGTTACAAATCTCCCCACCAAAAATTATTAATATTCACTCCTTTTTAGGGGTAGTCCCCATATAGTTATCTGATTTGCTTAGTGTGTTGGGGTTCGGTAGTCGTTACGGGGAATAGTCAATTTTTACTCTACAAAGACTATTTAGCTATTGTGATAAAAAAAATCAAACATATCGATAATGAAATATATCGGCAGACATTTAGGCATCTCCTCAATATAGTGATACCTCTTGAAGGAGAGAATCGAGATAAACAATTAAAATATTTGGTCAAAATTGGCATATACCGGTCATTAATTAGGCATAGCCCTCATTTAATAATATCCCCAAATATTTACTATTTCCTTCACTATGTAATCAATATTGGTCCCCCTTTAGGCATAGCCTCATATAACTTTGTAATCTAAATTACAGTAGTTTGAGGATTTTATACTCTATCGTGCGTTATCAGTATCAGTCTACTTTTAGGATCTTACAGATTTTAGGAAAAATCCCCATTAAAAATTGCTTAAGTTTGTATTTGGTGTACATAATGGTTTACATAAATCGGTTTGTAGAATTATTGGTATATGCCCACTTTTTAGTATGTTCCCTATATTTTCATTGCATGTATCAGTCAGTATAACTATGGTGGTGGGTATCCAAAGTTCGGCCCGGCCGAACTTAACGCTTTTTCACGTTTTTGCAAAATAGTCACACTTTGTTTTTCTCGAATATAAAGAAGTTATGAGGTTTTCTTGTTTTCTTTAACAAAAACATACGTTCGTGTTGTATATACAATCGGTGATTTGAAATTTTTATTCATTTTTGAAGCCGATAATTATTTTTGAATAAAAATATTGAATGTCGGGTAATGTGGACCACTATAAAAAAGTGGGACCTTCTTATGAGGACGAGTTCGAAACATGGGCGCATTTAACATGGGAGGAGGTATTCTATCCTCTGAAAACTCGATATGCGAAATCACAGGTGCTTCGGTTGGATAATGAAGCAAGGACCTGAAAAAACCCTTAAATGGGGGCTATTCCAAAACATGAACTAATATATTTTTGCATTCATTGTTACCCAAGAGTGCAATAAATTGAATTGAAACTTACTGATTCTCATTAACCACACATACTGGTCCACATTACCCGCCATGATATATTTATACGTCGTTTAGAGTTTTTTGCCGAACCCGTGGCACTTCGCTGCCCCTACTAAAGTGATTGACATATGATAGTTCACGTAGAAAACTTTTTATTAAGTTTAAAATCCACTATTTAATGGTATTTGACACTTGTGCCAAACTTACTGCAACATGGGATTGAAAATGGTCAAATACAGTGAGTGTAATAAGTATTTTGTCTCAATATAAATTTGACAAAATTATAATATATACGCCTAAAGCCAGCATACTAAAGATGTAAAATGAATTGTGTATGATGGGATATGTTTGTGGACATATTTAGATCTTATTTCTGCAAGAATCACTGCGAAAGACCTATTGGTCACGAAGATATCGGCCAAAATCTATACCAACACAAAAATGATTATCACAAAAAAGTATTTTGCTTTTTATTATCATTTTTGAAAAAATCATTATATAACACACGCTTTGTCTTTTTATAGTTACCATTGCGGGTAACCACATACTAAAAGCGATTTGGCGACGATTCCAATAAACCACGGCATTTTTTCGCGAATATTTTCTCACATTTACGTTCAATACATTCTCCAGCAAATTTTTCATTTAATATATGGTAATTTCTCGTCCTAATCTCAAAATGAGAGTATTAGATATGGTCGTCGCGGCTTCAAAACATCCCAAATAACTTTAGAATAATAAAAAGGAGGTTTTACAAAATAAATCGCGAGGACAGGACCTTAAAAACTATTAAAACCAAAATCCGACAAACAAATTATTAAAAAAAATATCGCGAAACCCCATTTTTCTGACTTTGAAAACCTTATGGTTCATTAATATTGATCTAGGAACCAATATATGCGATTAAAATAGCAAAAAGGTGGTCAGATTCAAAGAAATTAACAGTTCTAAAACAACAGAAACTACAAACAGTACATGAAGTTGGGAGAAAACATCATTCTTCGTCAAATACTTTTGCGTTTTAAAAAACTGTGGTAGCTGGTGACGAATACGCAGTCAATATTTTACATCCGTTTAACACCATCAGTTACGAATAAAATGCATCAGTGAATAAACTGGTCGATCTATTTATTTTCGAAATTTGATGTATTTCTATTGCCACAAAACCGTTCATATCTTAGAATCTGACCTTCTTATTGCTATTTTCATCGCATATATTGGTTCCTAGATCAATATTAATGGACCATAAAGTTTTCAAAGTCTGAAAAATGGGGTTTCGCGATATTTTTTTAATGATTTGTTTGTCGGATTTTGGTTTTAATAGTTTTTGGGGTCCTGTCCTCGCGATATATTTTGCAAAACCTCCTTTTTATTATTCTAAAGTTCTTTGGGATATTTTGAAGCCGCGACGACCATATCTAATACTCTCATTTTGAGATTAGGACGAGAAATTACCATATATTAAATGAAAAATTGCTGGAGAATGTATTGAACGTAAATGTGAGAAAATATTCGCGAAAAAATGCCGTGGTTTATTGGAATCGTCGCCAAATCGCTTTTAGTATGTGGTTACCCGCAATGGTAACTATAAAAAGACAAAGCGTGTGTTATATAATGATTTTTTCAAAAATGATAATAAAAAGCAAAATACTTTTTTGTGATAATCATTTTTGGGTTGGTATAGATTTTGGCCGATATCTTCGTGACCAATAGGTCTTTCGCAGTGATTCTTGCAGAAATAAGATCTAAATATGTCCACCAGGGACGCACGAAATGAATTTTTTTCACAGTAAATTTATGTTTGCAACAGCGAATTTTTTCATTTTGTACTACCGGGCCCCCCCCGAAATGAAATCCTGTGTACGTTGCTGATGTCCACAAACATATCCCATCATACATAATTCATTTTACATCTTTAGTATGCTGGCTTTAGGCGTATATAATATAATTTTGTCAAATTTATATTTAGGCAAAATACTTATTACACTCACTGTATGTACTTATAGGCAATATATAGGTATTATAGTAGCCCCAAATTCTCAGCTGATTCCCATATGTGGCATGTAATCTAGGATGATAACCCACCACAGATTTCCGATTTTAGATTTATCTCATATATTGCTGATGCATACTTTTATTGAATTTATAGTCATTTTCGAATTGTCGAATTATTAAAATTCAAAAAAGTTTCAAAATTGAAATGTTTTTTTCACAAACTGACAAAATGTAAAAATGATAATGTCAATAATTTTTTAATTTTACACAATTTTTATTCCAATGTGTGATGATAATGGAGAAATGAAAAACAGCAGACGTTATTGGAATTACTGAACTGTTGGTTATTATCATTACTGATAATGTCATAATAGGGCCAAAAATTATGTGTCCAAAGTTCTTAGTTTGAAAATTTTCTATGTATAGATCGATGCAATGCAATGGGGAGTACATTACCGCCATTGTACCACGCCAAATCTTATTGGGATGATGCGTATTTGTAAGGAAGATAGTCAGAGAAATTTTTAAGTGGAAATCTGAAACCTTCTTAAGATATGATAATAGCTATATTATCTAATATGTGTGATTACTTTTGATGCTATAACTCCGCCTCCACGCTGAATTTTACAATTTTATCTAGCCTATGTTACTTCTATCGGATATGATGAGGTACTGTAAAAATTTCTGTAAAATCTATTTAGTTGGTTTTGACTCCTCAAATAAAACTTTTTTATTCTCTATATGATTATTTAAGTACAACGGGGAGTGCATTTATCTCCAATCGTACCGCGCTCATTTTTGAATGGATGATGTGTACTTACGCCTACGTTATTCAGACAGATTTTGAAGACGGTATCTGTAGTCGTTCTTAAGATATACCCATATTACTTGTTCAGAAACTTTGAGGTATGTTCATTATTGATGATATAACTCTTAATCCACGCGGAATTTTTAAAGTTTATCTAGCCTATGTTACTTTCAGGGCATATCATTACATACTGTGTAAATCTCATTAATATCTGTTCAGCGGTTTTTGCGTCTATCGGCAACATACAAACAAAGAAACAATTTTTTTCTATTTTATATATTCTATTTTATAGATATATATGTATAATGTTTGACCTGGAATATATTTAGACAACAAATCTACTATGTTGTGAAAACAATTTGTTTTTATTTTTACCGTTGTTACGTCCACAATATCAAAAAAAAAATAAAATGGTGGTCCACATTACCCGAAGTTACTCTATCGAGATTTTAGACATTTCGTACAGAAATGACTGTAAATCGGCAATGGTCATATTACATAATATTTTTATACCCTTCACCACACAGTTGTATAGGGTATTATGTCTTTATACATATGTTTGTAACATGCGAAAAGAATCGATATAGACACATGGTTCCTTTTGAGAATATGAATAGAATCACTTTCGAAGTCGATTTATGCATGTTCGTCTGTCCGTCCGTCTGTTGATGTTAAATTATAAACAAAGTACAGTACGCATTTATAATCCCAATCGGATGAAATTTGGCACAGCTCATTCATTTTGCCCTATTGAATTTGGAAAAAATCGGTTCAGATTTAGATATAGCTCCCATATATATTTTCGTCCGATTTAAGTTAATTGGTGCACCAAACTCCCTATATATCTTTCGATTTGCACGAATTTTGGTATAGCCTACTGACTTAGGTCTAGAATGACGTGTGCTAAATTTCGTGAAAATCGGTTCAGATTTCGATATAGCTCCCATATATAGTTTCTCCCGATTTTAGGTAAACGCTGCACCTAAGATTCATTCAATTTGCACGAATTTTGGCATAGCGTACTTAATTAAGGGAACCCCACCCATTCTCGATTTCAATTTTTCAAGATTTTCAATGGGCTGGTAAATCAATACCAATGCTTGTTAAGGTTTGTAACTTTACACATATATATTTGAAGATTTAAAAAAGAAGAAAAATAATTTACAAAAAAAATTTGTTATTGTTTTGTTGTTGTTTTTTGTAATTAAAAAAAAGTCCTTATTTTTGATGGCGGGCATGATAACTCCTCACTGGAACATCGGAATCCGAAAATTCCAACTGTGTTAGAAAGAGTACATGTTTGGCGCTCGTATGAACTTGGATTATTGACTTCGCTCTAAAATTAACAAAATGGTGGACCTTTGAAAAAATATTTTTGGAAAATCGCCGATTTTTTACCAAAAACCAAGTTAAAAAATAAGGAAGATCTTCACCGATTGGCTTTATCCCAGTTCATACGAGAGCTATACACTCCCAGAGAAACGTTGCAAAATTTGGAACCGATTGGATTATTAGTTTTTGAGTTATCGTGCCCGCCATTCGCAAAAAAATGTTTAGAAAAAAACGCGTTTAAAGTTTGAGAAGCCCTTCAGCCGTCACTTGATGCTGACACAATTAATTGGATATATCTTCAAGAGTTCTTGAGATTTTCACTTGAAATTTGTAGAGACATTCTTTAATCAGTGTAGATTCAAATTATATCAACAAAAATTTTGACCCCGAGAATAGGGGGGGGGGGGTCCCCTTAAGCCTAGAATAATGTGTGCAAAGTTTCGTGAAGATCGTTTCAGATTTATATATAGCTCCCATATATAGTTTCGCCCGATTTGAGGTAAATGGTGCACCAAAGTCCCTGAAAATCATTCGATTTGCACGAATTTTGGCATAGCGTACCGATTTAAGTCTAGAATGACGTGTGCTTAGTTTCGAAGAAGAACGATTCAGATTCAGATATAGCTCCCATATATAGTTTCGGCCGATTTTATTAAGTGGTGCATTAAATTCCCTACATATCTTTCGATTTGCACGAAATTTGGCATAGCATACTGCAGTGTGGCTGTAATAATGTGTGCGAGAATTGGTTCAGATTTAGATATAGCTCCCATATATAGTTTCGTTCGATTTTAAGTTAATGGTCCACTAAAGATCCGTAGCTAGGCCTATTGACAAAACGTACTGAAGTTAATATAAATTAATCTCTGAAAAGTTTCCTTGAAATCGGTTCAGATATAGATATAACAAAGCTTCCATACATAATTTCGACCTATTCATGTTAATTGTACACAAGTAATCAATTGAGATTAAATTTTAAACCGTGCAGCATACCACTTGCTTTAAATCGATTTAAAAAATTAGCATAGGTTGCAGAATGACATGTGTGGGCATTGATGTTATTCGGTTTGCATATACATAAAGATTACATATTTATGTTCCTTCAATTTCACGTCAATTTTCCTTCGAAAATACGAAATCTGTTAGGATACATATGAGGAATGTACCCAAAGTGGTGAAAGGTATCATATAGTCGGCCCAATCCGACTTTTCTACTTTCCTTACTGGTTAGTCAGTCACCTTTGCGATAAAATTATTTTTTTGTATGCACTATACTAGAATATTTTTCTCTCATTTCAGAAATTCGACCAGTACAAAATAAGTTGTATACACCAACATCCGATGGTTGTGGTTCACTGGGTCTTAGAATTAGCACAGAATATTTACCCGCCGCTGAAATGGAAACATGCTGCAATGCACACGACATATGTTACGACACCTGCAACAGCGACAAAGAATTGTGTGATCTAGATTTTAAACGTTGTCTCTATCGACATTGTGATACCTATGACAAATCACTTGCCGCAGATTTGATGATCAAAGGTTGTAAGGCCGCAGCAAAAATGTTATTCACTGGGACGATAACACTCGGTTGCAAATCCTATCTGGACTCCCAGAAACGTACCTGCTACTGTCCACCGCCGAAGGTACAGAAAGACGAAAAGTATTTCAAAGGAAAGAATAAAAAATATGGTTGGAAGAACTCAAACGAGTTTTAGTAACAATGACAAAACCCAAAGACAACTTTATTTAGTATAGTATTTTAGTTCGCATATATATTCAGTTATGTGTTTTATGTTAAATGTATTATTTATTATTAACTGTGAATTATTTTATTTAGAACTAAGTATGTTACATGCATTGATATCTGTATATTGGTACACAACTACATTAAATACGAATTTTTATAGCACATTTGAAATTGTTGTACTTGGAGATATTTATTATTAAAACTATCGGACCCAGCAAACGTTGTCTTGCGTAGCAATATTGTTGATGTATAACTTTCGGCATTTTAGATTTATTTTTATACTTAATTAATTAAATGCATATATACGTTTGACTTTTGGATTTAATTAAAATTTTCTCAATATATTTATGAGACTTCCACATAACGGTAGTCAAATATTGAGTTAGCTTTTTATACCCTCCACGATTTAAGATAGAGCTTTGAAATTTACACAGAATTGCTTCCAATTTAGGGGAACTATTGAACAGAAAATCTCCCTACTTAAAATTATCAATATTGACCCATGTATTCGGGTATCCCCCATATACCGGTATCCCTTACTATTCGGTATTTGGGTGTAATTTTATATTCGCCCAAGCTTCCCTCATATAATGGTACTCCAAATTTTTCGAAGCTGTGGGGGGTTGGGTACGTTTTTAACTTAAATCAGCTGTAATTTGGTATTAGGTTGTTTTATTTGGTGGAGTAAATACTACTAAAAATTATCAATATCGGTCCACTTTTTGGGGTAGCTCCCATATAACGGTACAACAAATATTCGGTATTTTGGGAGTGTTTTCCAGTGTTTCAACCAATGTGGCTGTACTTTTAAATTTGGGATGATCAAAACCTGAATGATCTTACCAGAAATTATCAATATTGGTCCAAGTTTCCGAGTAGCCCCCATATAATGGTATCCCCCATTTGACCGAATTTTCTCATAGAGCATACCATAATTTGCCATAAAGGATTCCTGTGAATAAACATCTTCTTTCCATAAATTATGCAACAAATATATAGTTGTCCTCTTTCCAGATGAGCTTAATGATAGAATTTTGAAAATAACCATGTATAGTATTTTTCTTTGTGATGCACATTTTTGGTATCGGATATATCGAGGTGTTGTGTTAATAAATTCAAAGTCATCGACCAACGACTAGGCGTATAACCACCATATTATGGTACCACCTGATTTGATATTTCCCGTGGCATATCAACATTTTAGTTACATTAAATAACAACATGTTCCTTTGGAACTATTATTATTTTCAAGTAAAATAATCTTAGAATCAAAACTCGATTCAAAATGTCTTCTTATTTTTACATCCTTGCATTTATCCCACAATTTACGTCTACTTAGAATGATCGGATGCCCATTCAAGGATATACCTCCCATTTCTTTGTATTCTCACATCAAATAGTTTCAAAACAATGTCAATTAAATTGAAAAAATAAAAAATTTTGAAAATTTTCAATAATTGACAAATGAAGGCTTAAATGAATGATACGCTACAAATTTTCGCCCAAAATATTTCAAAATAACAACTACGACGTGGTGCAATCAAAATAGCATGATATAAAATTCGTGGAAATGCAAATATGCTTCATAATATTTTTTGCAAATTGTTCGCGATTGCTGGCGGTCATTTTCTCTTTCTCGCTGACGTTGATTTTCCCGACGATGTTGCATCATTAGTCTATTTGCATTTCTTTGATTTTCAGTACTCACCCGAAAATTTGACTGATGTTCTCCCTCATTAGTTTCTTGTCTACTTCGCGAAATAGCTCTGCTCATAGCCTGTTGGCTCTGTCGACCAATGTTTGGCCGTCCCCGATTTGGCATTTTTATTATTATTGATTGACAACAAAAAAAATTAATTTTAATTAAATATTTTCGTTTCTTGCCTGCTTGTTTTATTAAAAAAAGGATTTTTCAATCAAATATTTTGCAAATTGTTTTACTGCTAAACCTTCTGGTTAACAATGCGAATACAACACAAAAGGAATTATTAAAATCCGATGAACCGTTCTCTAGTTTTTAGCAGACAACGCACATCATTTCATTTATATATATAAGAGATTATATTAAACTAGTTTAGCTCGCAAACATTGTATTGCCTAAGAAATATTTTTGATGTATGATTTCGGAAAAAAATAGATTTGTTTTTATACCCACATACATTTTCGCATACATTGCTAATACTCCTAGAATATTTGGTATTGAAAATGGCAGGTTTTTCAACAAAATTGCTTCTAACATAGTACGTATTGAGCAAAAAATGTCCCTACATAAAATTATCAATATTGGCCCAAGTATCCGGGTAGCCCCCATAAGATCATTGTAAGATCATTAAGTAGAAAATGTTCCTAACTATATTCGCCCAAGCTTCCGAATATCCCCCATATAACGGTACTTCTCATTATTCCATGCTTTGGGGGTTAGACCATTAATACTAAACTCTAGCCAGTTTCGCTGGCAATTTTTCCAAAAACGTCCACCATAGGGTATTGACATGAATAAGGACCGGACGATAATTGGATCTATAAAGACGATTTTTTAAACAAATGTTGTGAACCACATCTCACTCGACAAATAAATTTCAGCAACTTTTAATGTTTTTTTTTTTTTTTTTGTATAATCTCGAAACCCACAAACGTAGACCGATATTGATAAGGGCAAAGTTATTTGAGGATATACCTATAAGAAACAAATTACACAGAAACACTCATTACACCCCATAGAGCATGTAGACTAAGTTTGGTCAAAATCGTAGTAGTTTTTGAGTTTAGCGACCACGAACATACGCGTAATTTTTATATTAGTATAGGGATACTAATGAAAGCTATTTTCTTTCGATTCTAAAAATAGCATGGTAGTATATTAAAATACATTTAATGCTATATTTACTTCGAACAGCAAATAATGATGACTTCACATAAAACCCGTTTGATGTAAATGTTGCATAAACAAATGCATTTTAAAATTTGAAATACGAATTCTATTTGTAATGTGAACATTTTATGTTTAAGGGAACCCCCCCCCCCCCCCCCCCATTCTCGATTTTTTACTTTTTAGGATTTTAATGGGCTGGTAAATGAATACCAATGCTTGTTAAGGTTTGTAACTTGGCACATATGTATTTGAAGATTTAAAAAGGAAGAAAAATAATTTACCAAAATTTGTTGTTGTTATTTTGTTGTTGTTTTTTGGGTTCAAAGAAAAGTCCATATTTTCGATGGCGGGCATGATAACTCCTCACTGGAACATCGGAATCCGAAAATTCCAACTGTTTTAGAAAGAGGACATGTCTGGCTCTCGTATGAACTAGGATTATTGACTTCGCACAACAATTAACAAAATGGCGGAACTTTAAAAAAAATTTTATGGAAAATCGCCTATTTTTTACCACAAACTAAGTTAAAAAATAAGGAAGATCTTCATCGATTAGCTTTATCCTAGTTCATACGAGAGCTACACACTCCCAGAGAAACGTGTCAAAATTTGAAACCGATTGGATTATTAGTTTTTGAGTTATCGTGCCCGCCATTCGTTTTGAGAAAAACGCGTTTAAAGTTTGAGAAGCCCTTTAGCCGTCCCTTGATGCTAACACAATAAATCGGCTATATCTTTCAGAGTTCTTGAGATTTTCACTTGAAATTTTGTAGAGACATTCTAGAATTAGAGTAGATTCGAATTAAATCAAAAAAATTTTTGACACCGAGAATGGGGGGGTCCCCTTAAGGCGTACAGTAAGATACGTATGACGACCAAAACATGACATCTTAAAATTAAAGAAGTAACCAACAAATCGCGGTGTTCGGGAACCCCATTTTACATTGCACACAATTCCGAGAGTTCATATTAGCAGTGGTCAAAAAATAGAAGGAGTTATTGTAGGTGGATGAAATTTTGTACAAGTGCTTATTACTGGCTTAGAGAGCAAATTGGATAGGTCGGACCAAAATTAAGTATAACTTCCATACAACGGGCCTTAAAATTAACTTTCTATACTATAAAATCGTTATATGCAATTAACTTCACTATAGTTGTTTATTTTTATTAAATACTAGCGGGCCCGGCAAACGTTGTCTTGCATAGCATTATTGTTGATGTATAATTCACAAATATAATTCAAGATAGCCCAATATTAAGCTACTACATTGCTACTACTCCTACGATATTTGGTATTGAAAATGTTCAATATTAGTTCACTATTTAGGGTATCCCCATATAACGGTAACCTCCATATGAGAAATTGTAACGATTTTATCAACAGAATTGGTTGTAATTTAGCAGAAAGTGTCCGTACCAAATATTATCAATATTGGTATGTGTTTCGGAGTACCGCCTATATAATGGTAGCCCTAAACATTCAGTATTTTGAAGATCTTGGGCACGGTTTTCGACAGCATTGCTTTTAATTTAATATAAGGGATAGTTCTTGAGCAGAAAATCTCTCTACTTAAAATTATCAATATTATATCAGTATTTGGCTGTAATTTTATATTTTGGATGATCATCGAGTAGAAAATGTTCCTAACAAAGCTTCCGAAATGCCTCCATATAATGGCACTCCACATACGATCCTTTGGGGATTTGGACACGTGTTTCAACCTAATCATCTATAATTGGTTGTTTTATTTGGTAGCATGAATCCTACTAAAATTGTCAATATCAGTTCACTCTTCTGTATTTTGGGGGGTTTAGCCACGTCTTAGAACAAAATTGGCTGTAATTTTATATTTTAGATGATCAGTGAGTACAAAATCTACTTACTTAAATTATCAATATTGATTCAAGTTTCCGGGTAGCACCCATATAAGGGTATACCCTCATTTTATCATGTGGCGTCAAATCTTCATACCAAGAATTAATTAATCCCCATTCCCATTGTATGTCTAAATATAATAAAATATGTCATTTCGGGATATTGGGGGTGAAAAATTATCTATTTAGGACCAAGTTTTGATACAGCATATAAATACAGGTTTCGGTTCTTTAAAGACATTGACCGGATTTCTGTGAATTAAAAACAGCATCCCAGAAATTATGGACTATAGAATAACGTTTTAGAAATAAGTCATAATTATTTCCCGTTCAATTTTCGGTATGCTGAAGTTCTTATTCCCGTTTTCCAACCTGAGTGTGATATGATATACTTCTCAATTATTTGTTGTATTTTCCTTAAAATGTTTTTATACAATGTCGATCCAATTAAAAAAAATAAATATTTAGAAAATTTCCTATAATTGACAAATGTAGGCTTAAAGGAATGATACGCTACCGATTTTCGCCAAAAATATCTCAAAATAACAACTACGACGTCTTGCAATTCAAATAGCTCGATACTAAATTCGTGAAAATGCAAATATGTTGCAAAATACTTTTTGCAAAATTTTCGCGGTTTTTGACTTTTTCTCACCTTTTTAACCTTCCCTGGAGCTACACGAACATTTCAACATTGCCGGCCCGGCAAACGTTGTCTTGCATAGCAATATTGTTGATGCATAATTCACATAACGATAGCCCAATATTAAATTATCTTTAAGATAGTGCTCTGAAATTTGCACATACATTGAAATTGCGCAGAAAGTGTCCGTACCAAATATTATCAATATTGGTCCATGTTTCGGTGTACCACCCATATAATGGTAGCCCTAAACATTCGGTTTTTTGAAGATCTTAAGCGCGGGTTTCAACAGAATTACTTTTAGTTTAATATAGGAGATACTTATCACTACATAAAATTATCAATATTGGCCCAAGTATCCAGATAACCCTATAATATTCGGTATTTGGCTTAATTTTACATTTTGGATGATCATTGAGTAGAAAATGTTCCTAACAAAATTTAGTCCAAAATCTCCTTACAAAGAATTATCAATATTGGTCAAAGTTTGTGGGTTGCACCAATATAATGGTTTCCCCCCTAATTTCTCATGTTGTGTAGAATCTTCCTACCAATAATTGAAATGTCTCCATTCCCATTGTTGTAGTTAAAATAGTTCATTCGGGATATTGGGGGGAGACACATTTTTGCGACTAAGTATCTACTTAGGTCCGAGTTTTGATATAGCATCTATATAATTAGGCATAACGAATTCCTGTGAATAAAAACATCATTCCAGAAATTTTGCACTACAGCTTAACGTTAAAAAACACCATAATTATTTTCAGTTCAATTTTCGGTATGTTGAATTTCTTACTCCCGTTTTCCAACTTGAGTGTTATCGGTAGTTAGCATGTTCAATACAAATGGGTAACATCGGACGGAGGTTTTCGTATAACCTTCAAGTCGCTTCGTCATCGCTAAATTTTATAAAATTGCTGGTTTTTTGTATGTTGTTCTCTTTCCAGCTGAGCTTAATGATAGATTTTTGCAAAGAAGATATATTGCACTGTGATAAACATTTTTAGTGTCGGATATATGCGAGGTGTTTATAAGTTCAAAGATATTGAACAACGATTAGGCATATTACCGCCTGATTTGATATTTCCCGTGGCATAGCAAAATTTCAGGAACTTTAAGGAACAACATGTTCCTATTATTATTTTCAAACAAATTAATCAAGGGTATGGATCTTAGAATCAGAATACCCTGAATGGACACGATCTCGATTCAGAATCTCTTCTGATTTTCCATCCTTGCATTAGTCCCAAAATGTACTTGCATTCTATGGACGATCTAAGTCAGGTCGTCTTCTCCTCGGCATCTTAACGTTATTAATTAATGACGTTAAGATGCCGAACAATATTGTAACCATCACAGGGTCCCTATCTCAAAGGATCACATAAGTAAAGAAAGTTCTCGCGCAAGTATCGGTAATCGAAACTTAATCCTTTCAGAAACTTAATTTGTGACAAAATGTAAAATTTATCAAACTTAAAAAAAAATCTGACAAAAAAAGCAAATTGAATGTATGAATCTACATTTTATTTAGAAAACATTTGTATGTGAAATATAAAAGTCAGCTTTTTAGAGATTTCCCGGCATTTATTCGATATTTTCTCACCTTTTAAACCTTCCCTGAAGCTTCACGAACACTTCAAGACTAAGATAACAAAAATCCGTTCAGCCGTTCTCGAGTTTTAGCGAGACTAACGAACAGCTATTCATTTTTATTTATATAGATTTGATATACTTTAGTTACTACAAACATTACTGGGGGGTTACTCTGTATTGCGATGCGTAAGAAAAATTGTATCGCATCGCGTAATTGGTACTCTCTAATTCGTTTTCGTATCTCCTTTCGCATCTACTTTACGCAAATGTGGCATCACCGCAATCTGTAATACGAAAACGCATGTCAAACTCGTTCGTTAAACGCAAATATCTTGCGTTAACAAAATAGCAAACGCAAATGAAGCGAAACATGTAAATAAGAACAATTAAGGTTTTTATTTACATCTAAATTGATAATTATTTTGGGTGAAAGCCAAAAAAAGTTACAGTTGACGACTCAGCACCGTCAGTTCCAAACTTTAGTAGATTTTATGGTGCAACACAGCGATTTGGCAAGGGGCCAGTTGTAGAGTTCAAATGCGAAACGACGCGCCAAAAAATTGTAGAGAAAACTGGATGATGACCTTAATTCAGATGGACCTCCTGTAAGAGATGTCGCTGGTTGGGAAAAAGTAATGTTTTATATTTTATATATAAAATGTGAAACTATGTGTGCATATTTACAGGTTGGTGTTGATAACCACCTTGTCCAAGCAATTTCAACGTCCACTTTTATTGGATTTGGAATAGCTGTGGATCTATTTGGAACGACGAGGTCATTTTTAATAGCGTTTATTAAAAACATAAACGCATCTTTATTGAGACGAACATTTTGTACAAATTTATAAAAATTAAATATTTGAAAACGTTTGACACATTATTTGTACTTCTATTTTCTCTTAAAATTCTTTTTTTTTAGTTGGTTCGTCATTTTTGTTTAAAAAAACACTCGTACCGCATAAAAATATGTTTTTAAATGTTTAATGTTAAAAAAAACACTCGTACCACATAAAAATATGTTTTTATTTACAATTTTTTGACGTTTCCTTTTGTCATTTTTCGTTATTGTTTACTTTGTGGTGCCAGTGTTGCCCTATTTTGGATTTATTTTGCGAATGCGTTTGCGTGAGCGATACAGAGTACCAAATTGCACTCTTAACGCATTTAGCTTTCGCATCGCACTGGCTTTCGCAACGCAATACAGAGTAACCCCCCTGATTTGACATTCAGTAGATTTTCAGAACACACATCAGGAATATATAAAATTCTCTCTTCCCAAATGTACGATTTAGTTTCATCCATGTTCAAATGTAACCATGTAAAAGAAATATTATAAAACCAATTCTCCGCTTCATATAACATTTTTACTAAGTAATTTAAAACTTTATGTAAAATATTGTATGATTATTGTGTTCAGCAACCGTCGTTCTCTTTCTTTTTGGACCACAATAATTTCTTTCATTTCAATAATATGTCAAAGTTTTTAATAACGTGCTCAGCAACAAACGTTCATAACTTTTAGGGCCGCAAGACTCGGCAGCTGAATTTTTAATACATACTTGTCACAACTCAAATAAAATAAATTAGGGCAAAACTTTTTTCTACTCTAATAATTTCAAATTTGTTTTAAAAATTAGGTGAACTGAGCTATACAGGTGTGGACAACTGTAAACACAGTATGATCTCTATATTCACACCAACAACAGCGAATCCTGGTTTTTACCATCCACAACATCCAAAATAATCACTTTTATTATAACTGTTAATTTAAATATTAATATATTTAGGCATCATAAAAATATGCCGATTTTTCGAAAATAATGTGAAAAAATCGATCAACAAACAATCAACAGGTTTGAACTTTTGTAGTGAGGAAACAACTTGACGTATATATTTCCAATTTTTTCTTTATTCTAGTTTGAGTGTTTTCTATCAATTTTTATCAATAAATTTATAGTAAATGTATAGTAAAGCGAAAAACTCAGTAACAAAATTTATATTTATATGCTTGATCACTCTGTGGTACAGGATATTATGTGTGTGTATATGTTTTTAACAAGCAAAATGAAACGGGATAGATCCATGGTTCCTTTTGATAAATATGCATGGAATCGTTTTCTGTTTGTCCATCTTAAATTGTAAACAAAGTGCAGGTCGAATTTATTAACTCAAATCTGAATGCGCCAAAAAAAAACAGCTAAATAATTTTTTGCGGCGAAATGTCACCCTTCCAACGAGCATAAATCTGAAATTGTTTGATCGATACTTTACGAGAAATCTATCAGTACAGACATCTGCCGAAAAAATAATGTATTTCTTTTTCCCCAGCCTAATATATATTCGTCCGATCGTCTGAATGGTGCGCCAAAGAGACTATCTTTGTGATATAACTCCCATAAATTTTCGTCCGATTTTATGTAAATAATGAACCGAAGAGAATTTGGTCTTCGATGTACACGAAATTTGCTCAGCGAATAACGTGTATTGAATTTTGTAAAATTTGTTCAGATGTAGTTATAACCCTTGTATATCTTCGTTTGAGTTCAAGCAAATTGTACTCTGATCGAGAGCGCACTGTGCTACAGAATACAAAATAGTGCATGTAACTTTTTCTTAAATCGGTCCAGATTTAAATTTTGCTTCATTGCATACAAATGGTACGCCAAAAAATCCAAGTCTGTCCAATTTTCACAAATTTCAGAATGATATGTGTTAATTTCGTCCGATTCCATTCTTTTCTATCAGAATATTGCACATACGAGCATCTCTTGTATGTGCCCAAAGTTGTGTAGGGAATCATATTGTCGGTCGGAAGGAAACTTATACCTGGAAAATTAACTCATGTAAAATGTACTTTGTATTCATACCAAAACGGTGTGTTATTCCAAATAATGCACCTTCTAAAAAGGTTATTAAAACTATTGAATAAAGGAATGCCCCATTTTGGATTGCAAAAATTAATTTATTATTATTTAAGTAGTGTTGGCGGTTTATTTGGAATACCATTTGTATTTTGTTTTTGCAAAATAGTCAGGCTGAATCCCAGTTTGTTGTTTTTATAAAAAAACAACTATTTATTAGTGGGGAATGTATGGCATTGTTTGCCGAGGGGTAAGGCAGGGAAGACTATAGTTTCGGATCACGCCACTGATCCTCATCAGTTCCCTTAGTTTTTTGTTGGGATATTCTCCCCAGAAGCTATTGCTTCTATACAAAAAACCTTTCATACCCAAATGTCTCTTGTAACAAAGCGAAGTACTTAGCTGACCAACGACATAAACTGCATGAGAATTTCGCTGGAGCCTCACTTCGAGGTTAACAAGGCATTTACAAACAACCTATTATTATTTAATTCAACCTCTAGTAACTTAATAATGTACCTTTTCGAAAAAAAAATTAAATTGTATTACAACTTTCTTCTAGAAGAAAATGCTCTGTTATGAATGAAAGAAACATTTGAAGGTAATCCCTACTCGATTTTGGGAAGGAATCATGACATTTCATTCATTTTTCGCGTTTCAAGTTATATGTTGAAAAAATGTCAAATGACCGGAACTACTTGTTGCTTTTATTTATCTAATTTATATATAACCGAAAAGTCGTTACATTGTCGCCTCTAGATATCATAATTATACAAGGTGGACTAATTTAACATAGTATTCCCATTTGATCATAACTTTGCATTTGACAACATGTAGCTTTCAAAACTAAAATGTGAAAATATCCATTCGAAATATACGCACAACACGTGTTCAGTTGCCATAATCGCAAAAATATTATGATTGTTGAAATATTTTGAAGTCCCCACACCCATATATCTGAGTCTTAAAAAAATTTAAATATTTATTACATTGAATTTGTTATTGTCCACATTTGAATTGACCACTAAGTGCAAATGGTATCCCAAATAACCCGCCAAAACTACTGAAGTTGGGACGCAGGCACGGTCAATATATTTCGTTTATTGCTATTAACTAGCAATGCCGACAACATCGTTATGTGCATTCGTCGCAAAGCGTCAGAAAATCCATTGTTAACCACTAAGTAAGGTAAGCTGGTAACGTAAGTACATCGATTTGTTACAAGTGACATTTGGGCATAACAGTTTTTTGTATGGAAGCTATAAATAGCATCTGAGGAAATGCTGCTAACAAAAAACTAAGGGAATTGATGAATTCCGAAACTATAGTTTCCTGCCTTACGTCTGTCTATTTGGCAATAACAAAATAAAAATAATTTTGATAAAAATTACTTTTTGCAATAACTTTACTTTATTTCAAACTATTGGACTTAAACTAAGTTTAACATAATGAATAATGAAGATAATTATATATGTGAATGATTAGACCACTACTAACAGCAGCAACGTAGAAAATAATTTATTTTATCCGAAGTACCCCCCAATTGAAGATGCAGTTGAAGAGGCATAGTTCACAACATTTGAGTAAAATGTTCCTAAAAGAAATAACACGTCCAAAACACTATGTTATACGAATATAATATTTGGATAATAAAAAAACTCATTGAAACCTACTCATTGTGTTCCCATAATAGGGATATGCTCCGCCATAATATGGATAACTTCCACCCCCTCCACAACTACAACAGACACTGGTGAAGCATGGATAACCGTTACCGTATATGGGATACTGTGGATAGTAGCACGGTAGTTGCTTTTTTGTTTTGTTTTTGTTGTTCTAAATCCGCTGGTAAATCTAAACTTGTACTGAAAAACGTTGAAACCGCTCTTTTTATATCGATATTCCGTCATTTTCATTGTCATGATCATTGACTTTCATTCAATGTCAATGGTCAATGTATTGTGGAATTCTGGATACTATTAGTTCGATAAGAATCTGTTGTTTACCAATATGAAATTGATTTGAATAGTTGGTATAACCGTATAAC
>NW_026887014.1:0-8434 GCF_032173495.1 Musca vetustissima
GACCATTGAAATGTACTGCTTCTTCCCTTCTGACATAACGGAAACTCCATCAAACAAACCACAATCTGCATTATCGTTGTTTTGAAACCGCCTTAATGCAGTAAATAGGCTTTTTTGCTAACAAACAACTTTAGAATCTATGATTCTTTGCAGATTTTTTCTCCATCCTAACATCTTTAGCAACCAACAACAACAATAACAATGAAGCCCCCAAAAACCGCCAACATGTACGTACTTGAGAATTGTTTCACTTTAATCTGCAACCAAAAAAACTCAATTTGTTATCCGCCATGAACTCCAGTGAAATGAGGGAATAAACCACGATGTAGAAACACAATTTGTATTCACAGCAATGTGTCATTCACGGCATTTAGCAGCGACAAATTCTTTTTGTTTTGCGCAAAGTGAACATTAAAAAATATATAGACAAACATACACAATGTTAGATGTTAGTTAGGAAGGGAAGGATAATCGTAAGAAGCTGAGGGCGGGTTTTTTTAATGCTTTAAAAAATGCAATTAAAATTGGATTAACAAAAGTTACCACATAAATATGACTCAAACTATGCGTCTGAATAACGTATGTGCTAAAAAGTGGCAATAAATTAAACAACAACTTAAAAATGCATCTAATTAATTTCTACTCTAAGCTCCACCACAAATTTTCCTCGACAAATTCAACACTAAGCCTTTTACCACAAACTATTTGTTCCATACATTTACTCAGCATGAATATGCCAACAAATGATACAAAGGGCGTAGCATTGTCGGCGTTTTTTATTTCGATTTGAAATATTTTTGTAGTTGACAAAATATTTTTAAGACAAAGTTTAGTTAAATTTTTGGTAGCCATCGTCATTGCCAGTTTAATACTAAAATTTAATAAAAAATTGTAGCGAAGATTGACCAATATTGGAATATTGTTTAGTATTACCATTACTACACTAAAAGGCGGAAATTAAGCCCTTATGTCTATGAAATTTTATATAAAGTTCCGGTTATGGTCAAGGACTACAAAATGTGGTCATTAGATGGAATGGGTCAAAAACATTTTTCTGTAATTCTTCTTAGTCGCTATATTGTACGCCGAACATCACAAATTTTATACGGCGAAAGGATCTTACCAACATTTTATGTAGGGCCAAATGAACCAAGATTTTGTGAACTAAATAAGCAAATTTGTAACGTATGGCGTAAATGTTTACTCCGGAGAATAGGATTGGGAAAATATGCAAGGGTAAGAAAGAGGAGTTGTTGACCTCTAATCGATTAAGATGATGCAAATATCGGGAAGTATGGATATTGCCCGGAATATATTTCAAAAGAAAATATAAGTTGGATGGTAGTTATGTAGGGTATCATATGGTCGGCCCAATCCGATTATACTGCTCCGTTCACTAAATTTAAATCGAACATAAAACCATTTGATAAATGAGAAAATGTGTATTTACAATCACATCGGTTCCAGCATTTCAACTTCAAATTCTCATCCTAGTGCAACAAAATTCCACCAAAAAGGATTTGAAATACAAAAAAATAACGAAACAGTAAAAATGTCCCTGGTTTGAGATGGTAATTTATGTCTGATTATTATTTTATTACCAAAGTTTTATGAACTTTTATTTAAATACTTATTTTTTATAGTTCACAATTTTTCGTGTGCTCTTGTTATTATAATAAAATTAAAATCTGTTATAATTGTTTCAACAATTTGTTTTTATTATCAACGTTTTAAAATTGTGTATTCATAGCCGGTTCAAAAAAAATTTTATAGAAAAGTTGAGAATAACTGCGGCAGATTTTTTTTTGAACAGCAGGATAGAAATAGAGCATAACAGTGGTATATAATACTTATATAAATACTTATTGAAACTGCTTACTGGATTCATTCTGCATGTAGAAAATCTCGCAAAATGTTGACCATTTTTTGGGGGAAAGAAAGAGTGGGAAGATATCGATCTAGAAATGTAATATAATACTTTCAATAAGATCTTTAAGAGGTGGTCTTCTAAGATTTCTGTTAACAGTAGAAGGCCTCCTGTGAAGACACTCCCTATATAATATTTATAGAAACAAATCTCTGTAGAGGTATCCTATTTCTATTGCTCGTGTTCGGATAAAATACTTCTGTTGACAAGAAAAATTACATTCTTAAAAAGACGACCTATTAGTTGATGCTCTTGGAAGGCATACTATAGGCAGAATGCCTCCACATGGTATTCAATAAACACAATATCTTATAAAGATATGTCATAAACGGAATACATTCTATTCGTCTGCTATAAATTGGAGACCTTCTAGAGGTCTTTCAAACAATTTGTGGAAGCCAAAGGACCTTCTAGGCGATTCCTTTATTCCGGACACCCCAGAAAGTATATACTTTCATTTTCCGTATTTGGATTATTCGGTTTTGACGAAATGGCTGATTTGTCGCATTTCGCGTTTTCACGGAAAATTTCCAAACAAATTCAATTTCTCAAAACGCCAAAATAGATCCGTCCTATTTAATGTATGGTGGGTAAGAACTTCTTCCAGGAAAAATTAGTCTATATATAAATTCTGTAGAATTTAGCCGCATTTTTTTAATCGAAGTGTCATTCTTGTTCTTGTGGGAAGAAAAAATGTATGTCCAAGGTTTGGTAGAGCTCTCATAAAAAGTTTTAATGGTCCTAGACGCATTTCCAACTTTCGTGGTAATTAGTAGGTAAAAAACTTCTTGGTGGATTTTGAATAATTTAGATACAACGTCCAACTAAAGTAGCAGTTTCTATTTTTATAGATAATCTGAAATCATATCCTATTGTCAAGGAAATATTTAAGTTTTAAAAATAAATTTTATATTTTTATATAATTCCAATCTTTAAATACTCAAGAATGCCCCTTAAAACCTTCAAATAAAATGTTCGAAAACGTTTGAAGATTTAGTTAGAAGCAGCGATTTTTGCTAGAAGCAGCGATAGAGTTTCTCAAACTTTAAAGAATTTTTTGAAACAGAACGGACAGGGCCGACGATATGGTAACTTACACAACTACAACGAAAATCTGACTTTCCGCGGTTCTGTATTCTGTACCTGGTCAATAATTGGGATTTTTGCGCACTTTTGACGGATTATAGGTTATTAGCTTCACTTTCTAACCTTGGCATATTTTCCAAATCTTTTTTACCCGAGCTGAATATGTACTCCATAAAATAAAAAAAATTGTTACTTTAGGTTTTGGTTGATTCGACCCTGGGAATATTGAGCGATCGCCATCTAAATATTTACGTATTACTCCCACATCCGAGTACATACCACAATATAATTGGTATCAATTTGAATTTGATACCAATTATATTGTTCTTGAGTATATATACTTCCCAGAATACAAATATTGTAAAGTCTGAGTCCATTTGACCCGTTAAATTTGACCGATCTTCACCAAAACATTCATGCTAATTCTTTGACCAGATTTCCTTTCTGTTGTAAAATTTCATAATTGTGGCCTCTAGAGTAACCAGAAAATAGTCAAAATACATAATGTTTTTAGTCAATTTGATACCCGAAAAATTAAACTTTCATAAATATGTCATTTTATTAATTTTTGTGCGATTGTAGTAATTCTAATTCATACCAGAGTCAGACATTTACTCTATATAATGCCGTCGGTTTCCGTTATCCCAACGAGCTGAAATCTCCCCGCCATTTAACAGGAAGTTAAAAATTGTTAAACTTTAAGAACAAGAATGTGAGTGGTACCCTTAAATCCAATAATAGGTGTGTCTGGTTACCCTAAAGTTTGTAACAATTGTTACAAATTGTTACTGGAAGTCGTCTGTTAACCCAAAAGTTCTGCAAAAGAGAGCGGTTGGAGAGAGAAATTTTGACAGTTCTTTCAGTGAGAGTTTGCAAATTCTTGCTGGAAAAATTTCTTCTTGCAATCTCTTGTTCATACATCGACATTCAATCAGATGTTTTCTATTGTTTGTTTATTTATTTTTGTGCTTTCAATTTGAAAATAATTTTTTTTGGAATTAGCAAGACTAATTGTTTTTGTTTTTGTTAAACTGGTTGTGTTTTCTTTCTTTTAATTCTTTATAATGGCGGACAAATTGGTTTGTTTTGACAAATCAGCTGATTAGTTGCAAGCTTCTGCAGGGATGCCGTCTGTTTACTTTTCGCATTTTTCTTGCAAAAGAGAATAAAACTACCTTACTCTCTCAGAAAGAAGTTACTGGACAATTCCTGCAGGGAAAGTAACCAGACACACCTAATACCAATGAACTCACTTTTCATCCACTGGTACCACTGTTCTTCCCTTCTGACATAACGGAAACTCCATCAAAATAAACGACAATCTGCATTATCGTTGTTTTGAAACCGCCTTAATGCAGTAAATAGGCTTTTTTGCTAACAAACAACTTTAGAATCTATGATTCTTTGCAGATTTTTTCTCCATCCTAACATCTTTAGCAACCAACAACAACAATAACAATGAAGCCCCCAAAAACCGCCAACATGTACGTACTTGAAAATTGTTTCACTTTAATCTGCAACCAAAAAAACTCAATTTGTTATCCGCCATGAACTCCAGTGAAATGAGGGAATAAACCACGATGTAGAAACACACAATTTGTATTCACAGCAATGTGTCATTCACGGCATTTAGCAGCGACAAATTCTTTTTGTTTTGCGCAAAGTGAACATTAAAAAATATATAGACAAACATACACAATGTTAGATGTTAGTTAGGAAGGGAAGGATAATCGTAAGAAGCTGAGGGCGGGTTTTTTTAATAAAAATCAGTTATTTGTTTTATAAAAAACATGAATTTTGATACGAAAAAATCTATCAAAAATGATTAAATTTAAAAATAATTAAGAAAAGATTAAAATTTAAAAATAATAGAAAATTTTAATTGAAACAATACACCTATTTAATCAACACCTAATAGCAAACATGTCCGTCCTATAACTTATATAAATATTTTGTTTATATTTTTTTGTAATAAATATTGTATAATTTTTTTAACAATCCCCTCCAACATGACATCATTTTTTCACCCGCCTAATGGTATGCTTTAAAAAATGCAATTAAAATTGGATTAACAAAAGTTACCACATAAATATGACTCAAACTATGCGTCTGAATAACGTATGTGCTAAAAAGTGGCAATAAATTAAACAACAACTTAAAAATGCATCTAATTAATTTCTACTCTAAGCTCCACCACAAATTTTCCTCGACAAATTCAACACTAAGCCTTTTACCACAAACTATTTGTTCCATACATTTACTCAGCATGAATATGCCAACAAATGATACAAAGGGCGTAGCATTGTCGGCGTTTTTTATTTCGATTTGAAATATTTTTGTAGTTGACAAAATATTTTTAAGACAAAGTTTAGTTAAATTTTTGGTAGCCATCGTCATTGCCAGTTTAATACTAAAATTTAATAAAAAATTGTAGCGAAGATTGACCAATATTGGAATATTGTTTAGTATTACCATTACTACACTAAAAGGCGGAAATTAAGCCCTTATGTCTATGAAATTTTATATAAAGTTCCGGTTATGGTCAAGGACTACAAAATGTGGTCATTAGATGGAATGGGTCAAAAACATTTTTCTGTAATTCTTCTTAGTCGCTATATTGTACGCCGAACATCACAAATTTTATACGGCGAAAGGATCTTACCAACATTTTATGTAGGGCCAAATGAACCAAGATTTTGTGAACTAAATAAGCAAATTTGTAACGTATGGCGTAAATGTTTACTCCGGAGAATAGGATTGGGAAAATATGCAAGGGTAAGAAAGAGGAGTTGTTGACCTCTAATCGATTAAGATGATGCAAATATCGGGAAGTATGGATATTGCCCGGAATATATTTCAAAAGAAAATATAAGTTGGATGGTAGTTATGTAGGGTATCATATGGTCGGCCCAATCCGATTATACTGCTCCGTTCACTAAATTTAAACCATTTGATAAATGAGAAAATGTGTATTTACAATCACATCGGTTCCAGCATTTCAACTTCAAATTCTCATCCTAGTGCAACAAAATTCCACCAAAAAGGATTTGAAATACAAAAAAATAACGAAACAGTAAAAATGTCCCTGGTTTGAGATGGTAATTTATGTCTGATTATTATTTTATTACCAAAGTTTTATGAACTTTTATTTAAATACTTATTTTTTATAGTTCACAATTTTTCGTGTGCTCTTGTTATTATAATAAAATTAAAATCTGTTATAATTGTTTCAACAATTTGTTTTTATTATCAACGTTTTAAAATTGTGTATTCATAGCCGGTTCAAAAAAAATTTTATAGAAAAGTTGAGAATAACTGCGGCAGATTTTTTTTTGAACAGCAGGATAGAAATAGAGCATAACAGTGGTATATAATACTTATATAAATACTTATTGAAACTGCTTACTGGATTCATTCTGCATGTAGAAAATCTCGCAAAATGTTGACCATTTTTTGGGGGAAAGAAAGAGTGGGAAGATATCGATCTAGAAATGTAATATAATACTTTCAATAAGATCTTTAAGAGGTGGTCTTCTAAGATTTCTGTTAACAGTAGAAGGCCTCCTGTGAAGACACTCCCTATATAATATTTATAGAAACAAATCTCTGTAGAGGTATCCTATTTCTATTGCTCGTGTTCGGATAAAATACTTCTGTTGACAAGAAAAATTACATTCTTAAAAAGACGACCTATTAGTTGATGCTCTTGGAAGGCATACTATAGGCAGAATGCCTCCACATGGTATTCAATAAACACAATATCTTATAAAGATATGTCATAAACGGAATACATTCTATTCGTCTGCTATAAATTGGAGACCTTCTAGAGGTCTTTCAAACAATTTGTGGAAGCCAAAGGACCTTCTAGGCGATTCCTTTATTCCGGACACCCCAGAAAGTATATACTTTCATTTTCCGTATTTGGATGATTCGGTTTTGACGAAATGGCTGATTTGTCGCATTTCGCGTTTTTACGGACATTTTTCAAACAAATTCAATTTGTCAAAACGCCAAAATAGATCCGTCCTATTTAATGTATGGTGGGTAAGAACTTCTTCCAGGAAAAATTAGTCTACATATAAATTCTGTAGAATTTAGCCGCATTTTTTTAATCGAAGTGTCATTCTTGTTCTTGTGGGAAGAAAAAATGTATGTCCAAGGTTTGGTAGAGCTCTCATAAAAAGTTTTAATGGTCCTAGACGCATTTCCAACTTTCGTGGTAAAAAAACTTCTTGGTGGATTTTGAATAATTTAGATACAACGTCCAACTAAAGTAGCAGTTCCTATTTTTATAAATAATCTGAAATCATATCCTATTGTCAAGGAAATATTTAAGTTTTAAAAATAAATTTTATATTTTTACATAATTCCAATCTTTAAATACTCAAGAATGCCCCTTAAAACCTTCAAATAAAATGTTCAAAAACGTTTGAAGATTTAGTTAGAAGCAGCGATAGAGTTTCTCAAACTTTAAAGAATTTTTTGAAACAGAACGGACAGGGCCTACGATATGGTAACTTACACAACTACAACGAAAATCTGACTTTCTGCGGTTCTGTATTCTGAACCTGGTCAATAATTGGGATTTTTGCGCACTTTTTATTAGCTTCACTTTCTAACCTTGGCATATTTTCCAAATCTTTTTTACCCGAGCTGAATATGTACTCCATAAAATAAAAAAATTGTTACTTTAGGTTTTGGTTGATTCGACCTGGGAATATTGAGCGATCGCCATCTAAATATTTACGTATTACTCCCACATCCGAGTACATACCACAATATAATTGGTATCAATTTGATACCAATTATATTGTGGTATGTATTTGTACAGAATACAAATATTGTAAAGTCTGAGTCCATTTGACCCGTTAAATTTGACCGCATAATTGTGGCCTCTAGAGTAACCAGAAAATAGTCAAAATACATAATGATACCCAAAAATTAAACTTTTTAGTCATTTTATTAAATTTGTAATTCTATTCATACCAGAAAAATATAAACTTTCATAAATATCCCCGTCAGGAAGTTAAAAATTGTTATTAATTTTTGTGCGATTGTATGATACCACTGTTCCTGCCTTCTGACATAACGGAAACTCCATCAAAATAAACGACAATCTGCATTATCGTTGTTTTGAAACCGCCTTAATGCAGTAAATAGGCCTTTTTCGCTAACAAACAACTTTAGAATCTATGATTCCTTGCAGATTTTTTCTCCATCCTAACATTTTTAGCAACCAACAACAACAATAACAATGAAGCCCCCAAAAACCGCCAACATGTACGCGACTTGGAAAATTGTTTCACTTTAATCTGCAACCAAAAAACTCAATTTGTTATCCGCCATGAACTCCAGTGAAATGAGGGAATAAACGACTAATGAAGCAACAACAACACGTAATCTACCAAGTAGGGACATAAC